>NC_051436.1:18348153-18448856 GCF_001649575.2 Kryptolebias marmoratus
GGACACTCCTTTGAGGACCAAAATGTTCATATTTTGGACCGAGAAGACAGATGGTTCGAGAGGGGGGTAAAAGAAGCCATCTATGTCAAAAAGGAGAAACCAACATTAAACAGAGGAGGAGGTCTCAGATTTCAGCTTTCAAAAATATATAATGGAGCTTTAGGCCTGATCCCCAGTCAGTTTCACTCCAATCAACACCTGCACTCATGTGACCAGAGTGGCCCATCAGTAAGTCAGTCTAACAAGGACCCTAATGAGCCTCTATTGTTAGGAGAGTGAGGGCAATCTGCATGTGAATTCAGTTTACAGAACATTTTAGCTTTAAAAGCTTAAACTCCACACTATGTTTTTTGAATTGAGAAAATTCCTCGGATGAGAAGTGAAACATCTTCAGCTACAGAATAAAAGTCCAGTTGTTTTTGTTTTTTGACCTTTTTTATGTACCATGTTCTGGATGACTGATAATCTTCACCAGCATACAGGCTGCTAAAAACATCTTCACTAATGCCCGCTTGAAAAAAAAATCTCTGTGATGCCTTCAGTTTTACACCATTTTATGATCACAAATAAATAAATAAATATAAGTCAGCTGTTCTCACTTTTAAGGAATAGGCCCCAGCAAAAACAAGCAAAAGCAGTTTCAGAAAGCTCCATTTCCTGCTCCTTGATGTCTTGAAATATATTTTCTTGGGCAGAAATCCTTTTTTGCATGATGCTCAAATTGTATTCAGTTTTGACATTTTGGCAAATTTTGTCTTTTGCGAGGGGAATATTTGTTGCTTATTTACTTGAGCTAACTAGCACCTGCAGAGGCTGAGTCAGACACACCACTGGGGGAACAGTAAGAGAGACTGGTAAATCAAGCTGCTCCCTGCAGCAGCATGTAAACAAACCACTCAACTCAAGGCCATTTTATTCCACCTGCTGCATTTCATCCTTAATCATAGACAGAACATAATGCGGGTAATCCAATCCCTAGAATTGTCTGTATGCTTCCTCCTGCCCTGTGCTGATCTTCTTCGTTACCTTGTTACCTTTTTATTTACCTCCATTACAAATGTACAAAAAAGGTTGGCAGGGAGAAAATATGATAAAGGCCACAATAAAAGTCACTTTCTTTCAACACTGATGCACCTGTTACAAAATATTGATTCTTTTTTTTTTTTTCTTTTTTTCCTTGGCACTCCATAAAATCAATCCCAAGCACTGTGTTGTTTGAGTGTTTCTCATAAAAAAGAGAATTAAAGACATAGTACCCATTGAATGAATGAAGGAATGTGGCTGCCATCTTAAACTGCTTTGACTGCAAACGTCAATCAGTTACAGATGTACATCTAGTGATTACTTTCTGAGAGTTTTATGAAAATGCGTTCCAATATTCATGAGATACTCTTCTAACACACAAAAAAACACATACAGGCAAAAACATTGTTGTTCCATGTTTGCCTTCGGCTGCGTGCAATAAAAATGTTGGCAGGGAGAAAATATTATAAACTTCACTTTTTTTTTCTAACATTAATGCACCTGTTATAAAATATTGATTCTCTTTGTTGCCTCTCCTAAAATCAATCATGGACACTGTGTCATTTGAGTGTTTCCTATAAAATAACTCTTTTATTCTTTTGTGATAAAAAAAGAAAGTACAGTTGATAAAAAACAAAATAAAAAAGCTCCCTTACCTGTCATGCTTTCTTATCATCACAGACTTACAATAGGATTTGAAAAAAAAAAGAAGAAAAAAATAAAAAGTTTTAGTTTAGTGACCCTGGAGCCCTCTGGGGATTTGATAGAAAAGCTGACAAGCGGAGACAAAACTTCCAGGATGTTTCCTGAAGGTGCCGGGGTAGGCATTAGGCAGCAGAAGCAATGGACCCTCTTTTAGTCTCAGAGAGCTGATAAGACTCGGATTGTGAATCACACATTTACAGTCAGAGTTATTAAAAAAGCAGGGTCACTTCACTCAGACAAGCTCTTCAGAGAGGATGACGAGCAAGAAGAAGGAAAATGAACTAAGCGTGGCCTCCTCTTTTTGTCTCTACCAGACTGGAACTCCAAGGACTTTAATCACCCACTGTATTCAAGAAAGGCACTCCGAATATAATCTGCTGTGCTGTCCTGTTCTTATGAACTTGCACGGTTTTGTTGTCAGTGTTAAGTATTCAAAAGACGATCAATTTCTTGCTTTACTGTGATAACTAGAGAAAACTGTACTTCATGTGAAAGTGCAGTATAAAAGAGTGCTGGATGACTGCTGCAGTTTGCTGATCAAATTAAAACATGCGGGATAAAAGCAAAAATCAGCTAAACAATAGCTTAAAGCTAAAGTCAGTAAAATTTGCCAAAGTGTTGCTAAAAACTGCATTTGAAAGCTAAGTGTAAGAAAGTCATAGCTAAAATATAAAATGAGCAAAACCATAGATAAAAACTTAATATAGCAAAACAACGTAAAAGCCACATTGACCTAAGCAGCATGAGCGGCAATCTGGGGGGATCGGAGGGGTCAAGACCCCCTTAATCTTGGGAAAGTGTCGATTTGTCCCCCCCAAATAAATCATTTAAAGAACCTGTGTATTTAAACATTATGAAAATAAAAAGGCAAAAAAAGAAGTCCGCCATTTATCTCAGAAAAAATATATGGATGAATTTTTAGTTCCCCCCCGCCATTGTTGGCACAATGGTTTTAGTCCAGTGTGTAGGAGGAGTCATAGCAGAACACAGGCTCTGTCAGAGCCGTCTGAGGTGGGAAGCCAATTGTGTGTCTCTGTACTGCACAAAAGACGTGTAACACGTTTTCTGTGTTTAATGAGAATCAGATTCTAGTTTGTTCTTCTCATTGCTTTGGTGGTAAAATCATGATGAACTGCTTTGTTATGCCATGTAAATCAAAACTAGCTATATTGCTTTGACAGATTCAAGCATTTTAGTCGAGGTAGCAAATATTTCAATCATATTTAGCCCTCTAACCAACTCTTATGTTAATGAGAAGAGTTTAAAGCGGGAGGGAGGGGCCCAGCGTTGGGAACCAACTTCAACATACAGCCTTTTAAAATCACAAAAAAATATGAATATTTTTCTAGAAAAACCTCAGTGCTTTGACCGTTAAGTTTAAGTTATGATACCCACCTACTTTCAGGTTAATTCATTATTTCTATCTACTTGTAAAATTGCTTCCAGAATGTTATTTTGTTTTTAATGTTTTTAATAAATGAAGATTTAATTCACAAAAAATTAACTGTCAACCAAGTCTCTGGCAGCTTTCGTAATAATCTGAATTAAATACTATTAGGCATATTAGCTTCAATTTATTAATAAGTGCTGCTTCTCCCCTACTCTGCAAGTAACATGCAATGTGTTTGTATTTTTTTATTAGTCAACCAAGTCAGTAAATATGGCAAAAAAAGTAAAAATGATGTCTGATCATTTTTCAGACCAGGAACACACCCAGTAAGTAAAAAAGGCTGTGTTTATTACAAATAAACTACAAAGTTATTACAAATTTCTAAAAAAAAAATGGCTGAATTTTTATGAAATTATTTAGTTGTGGTGAACAGAACTGGATGCAGAGAGGAAGGGACAGTCAGACAGGGTGAAATAGTCACAGGTAAGGGTAAGTTTGATGCTGGGAAGGTTCTCAGTCATCCAGGACATGGCAAAACCAAAAAAAAAAACGTTTAAAAATAAAGCAACTTATTTACAAGAACTGAAGTCCAGTTGCTTTTTTGAAAACCTTTTTTTGGTTTTGTGTAAGTTTGATGAACTTGAGTATATTCTTAAAAACATATGTTTAAGCAATGACAGTACTGTTGCTGTTGTGTTGAACTGTGTTTGGGCTGTTATGAGTTATGAAAAAATAACTTTTATTCTAGGAGACAGACTGTTCAGAGCCAGGGAGAGTGGTGGCAGGGACAGCCCCATCCACATCAAACTGTGGGGATTTTTTTTTTTTTTTTCTGTGTTTTGGTTTTGTTTTATTCTTATTTAGTTTGCTGGTTTGTGTTTAGTTTCTGTCTCGTTTCGTGTTTTCACTTTCTCCTCCCTCCTCAGTCTATCTCTCTATGTCTCCCTGCCATGCCCACCTACACCTGTCTGAGTTTTGGAATCATGTCACCTGTTCCCACTTGCCTGATTATCCTCAGTGCTTTAAAACCCGGTCACTTTCTCCATTACTCCGCTGGTCCTTTGTTGTTAGTTTGTTGTCTGGTTCGCTGTTCCTGGTTTGCTTTCCCTGTGCCCGTTCCTGTTGTTGTCTGGTAGTTCCATGCTTTATGTTTTAGGTTTTGTGTTGGTCTTTGCTGCCATGTCAGCCTTTGTTTTTGTTTGTTTTGTTAGTTTTCTTCAAAATGAGTCTGCGCTCTGGGTTTGCCTCCGTCTTCACAAATCCTGACACAAACACCCATGTTTAATGTGCGCTGCCACTTGTCATTATTGGTCCTGCAGATTGAACACATTAAAAACCTTTCACATATGAGATATGGAACTAATAAGGGACACTAGTTTAATAATTAATATTACTAATAATGTGATTAATAAAAACATTTTAGCCATGCCATTTTAAATCAGTATAATTACAGATTATTCAGTATACTCTATTCAGTTCGGTTAAGGTTCTATCTATACGTTTTACATTACATTTAACTGTAACTGTGCCGATCCCACAAAAAAAATTGTTCTCAAGAAATTTCCCTGTTTATTGTTCCCTCCATACTGAAATGGAATTTCCTCCCTTGGTAAGCAGTAGCTAAATGTAGAAAACTATACACCTTAAAGTTAAATGAGCAAAACCATAAATGAAAGCTAAAATTAGCAAGACTGTTGCTGAAGGCTAAATGTAGTAAAAACATATCAAAACATTTAAATGTGCAAAACTCTAAATAAAAGCTTACTGTAGTTTAAAGCTAAAACCTAAAAGAAGCACAACCATAGCGAAAGTTTTAAAAATTGTAGGTAAATGATAAAATTAGTAAGACAGTAGCTAAAAGCTATGAGGAGCATACGAAGATGAAAATAGAGCAACTGTGCTGAAGTTGATATAAAAGATAAAGATAATTTACTAGTCTCCCATAGGGGAAATTCATCTTGGAAGTAGGGGCAGGGCTGCAATACAATAATAATAACAATAAATATATAGAAATAACATCAATGTGTCATGATTCTAGCATTTTTGGGTTTGTTCTTAGTTTTGTTTTGGGTTCTTGTTTTTCCTGCTTTCTTCAGTTTTGTTTTTTCCTTTTGAGTGTTATTTTATACTTTTGGTTTTGTTCTCATGTTCTGTCTGTCTCTGCCTCTTGGTTTCTGTCCTCATGGTCTTTGTTTGTCTTTATCCTCTCTCTGCCCTCTGTCTACTCCTGCTTTCTGCCACACCCATCTCCACCTGTTGTCAATCTTCATTACTCACCTGTGCCCACTTCACCTGATTGTCACCAGTGTTTAAAACTTGGTCTTCCTCTCCACCTCCCTGCTGATTCATTGTTGCTGGTTAGATGTTGGTTGTTTGTTTTGTCCACGGTTCTTCCTTGCCTCGTCTTGCCATTTCTTTTAGGGATTTTTGTTATAGTTAGTTTTGCTGCCACGACAGCTTTTGTTTTCAGTTTTTGTTTGTTTAAAGAATAAACTTTTTTTTTGTTAATTACTATGAGTCTGCGGATTGGGTTCGCCACGCTCACACCACCTCTCGACACAATGATCCAATAAGCATACTTCAAATTTGTGCAAAAAGACACCCTGATACACATCAGAAATATGCTAAGCACAAACTTCAGATCGGCAGTACATCCACATAAACATACCATTTCCATTCACATACAATACAATCCCCCCATACAATTCATGATTACCGTCTGAGCCTCCTATTACTCTGTACAGGCCCCGCTTGTCGGCCATTTATCAGACTGATGGAGAATTGTACAAACAAATGTTTAAGATGGTTGAATTTATACAGAGGGACTCTGAACCTTCTCCCTGAAGTCATGAGAACATATTCTGATATCAGCAAACAATGTCTTTGAAGGACTTGAAGAGAGCTCAGTGTAATTCTTTGTGGTTTTTTTTTGTAAATAAAGTTAAATATTTCAAAGTATTTACAAATACTAAAAATCAAGGAACACCATTTCTGTTCGAGCAGAACGTTTTGATGTACGACTGGTTAAAACAGGCCAAAATGTGCAGAAGTAGTTTGATCACCAAAAAACATACAGAGGTAACTATAAACAGGACATCTGTGTAACAGCTGACTCAGCATTCAAACATTTATTTTCTTGAACTGTGGTTCAGTTGCTTGGTTGATTCTTCTGTTTTTGTTACAAATTATGGCAGCGGCTGCGACAGTATTCAACGCAATGTCCCAAAGGACAAGTAGCTTCTACTGGGTACAGGGCAGCAAAACTCAACAGAAAACCAGAGCAAAAGGATTCAAGTTTCGTTTTATCTTTTGATTGGAAGCGCTTATAAAAATTACATGTTCTCACCCCACACACCTCAGGTCTTTCTCACAGTTAACCAAAGTAATTGTATCACTTTCTTCAAAAAAGGCTGTGCCTCTCTGCAGCTTAATTTGATAAAAAGCCATTTGCAAAGCCCTTTCTGAACAGATACAAATTTAAAGGTGAAGGCGATAATGTTTTTACACGTCTGTGCATGCATGAAAATAATAATTTGATGTACATCTACAACTCATTCATTTTCAAGGCCAACCCAATTTGAGATGGCCACCATAGCCTATTGACCTTAGCCAACATAAAATTACAGACATTGATCTACAACTTGGTCTGTTAGTAGCTGAGCATCACTCCCAACACTTACTCCAAACACTACACATGCCAAACATCTGTGTGAACATTGACAACTCATTAACTTTTGGAGTCAACCTAATTCAAGATGTCCACCAGAGCTAATTGACTAAAGATACTGAGCTAAACTAGATGTGATAGTAGCTGTGAGTCATCCTCAATGCATACCTCAATCACTAACAAATCCCAAAAGACATTACAATATAGCATGAGGTCGTGTAAAACAACATTTAGAAGGTTGGATCAGAACAGCTGTAAATCCCTTCTTATCATAAGATGATCCAATTAAAAATCTGTCCTAAAAGGCAGCAGGCGATATGCATTCATTCAAGCAATGCTAGGGCTTTAGTTTATTTAGTTATTAGGACTGAGCTTTGAGCCACAAACAAAAAAAAGGTCAAACAATTTCAGTAATGTATGAAATATTTTTGATTTGTCCCTGATCCAGTCTGTATAAGAATGCCACTACATTACTTGCACTCCTAAATACTTGTAAACTATAAGCTCTACATTTTTTATTTGATTTCTGAAAATCAATATTACTGTTGCAGTTAGCCACTGTGAATATAGATCTGTGTTAAGCGAGGAGTTCCTAGTGCACAACCAGATGAAGTGTAAGATCTACACAGCAAATGCATGACAGGTCTTTCTCCTTCATTACCTTTTCCATATTTATTTATTTTTTTTCTTTTTTTGCATTAACAAGTGAAATACCATGAACAATCTGCTGGTTTATTTCCCACATGTACAGATCTCCTTTATTGCCTTTTTTGTGTGCTTTGCCGTATGGATTTGTTGTTCTGATATATTTGAAATATATTTGCTGTTCTGATCAAAGGAGTCACCTGAACAACAACAGGAAAACACCATAGCTCCAAATATACATTATATAGTAAATTCAATTTTGGCCACATTACATGAGATACACTGCAGATTAAAGATTTTTGTAAACGCCCAGTAGGCCAAAATGTGTTATGTAGAATGGTAAGTATGGCTTAACATGGCTAACAGCTCGACAAAATGATAATAAATTATATATTAAAAAAATGTATTCTGTTCCACATAAATGAGTTGGTCATCTTCAGTATTTAGTTACAGTCTCTGTGATCTTTTAGCTTTTTCTCATCTCCTTAAAGTTTCTCTGATGAACACAGCACCAAAGAAGTGGCATCAGGTTGGTAGCTTTCAGTTTAGCAGTTTAAGAAAAGAGACATCCTTTTTAATGTTAATAATCAGAAACTAACTTAAGAGGATACTATAGACATTTTTGAACTGATCAGTAGTTAGTATCTTATCAGCCATGACATCAGTCGCAGGGCACCAAGTATGAAGACAAAGGCCTGAGTCTATGTCCAGACTAGGCTAATAGCTAGCCAAATTGGAGCCCATTTTGTACTGTTTTTCAGGTTTATAAAACATTTCATTCACAAAAATGGCATACTGGTGTAAAAGAATGCTACATTAACTAATAATAAATCTACACTTTTGCATGATGTTGTATGCTGCTGTTTTCTCAACTGAACAACGCCCATGTATCTATGCAAATCTTAGTCTCCTGAGGCTGTTGAATGTATCGGTTCACAGGGAGTTGAGGAAACTTTTGAACTGACCAGAAATGCTGATCAGGTGGACTGATATATTCAGCGGCCTCAGGAAACTGATATTCGCGTAGTAACGCAGACTTTCGACTGAGAAAACAGCAACAAACGATGAAGCATAAAGGTTTAGCTTAAATAGTGTTCTTTTACATCTGTATGACATTATTAAGAAGGAGTTGTTGAAAAACAATATAAAAGAGGTCTTAGCTTGGCTAGTCATGAGCCTAGCCTAGAAAAAGACTTTTAACGTTTATTTATGTTGTAGGATTGATTTCAGTGCAGATAAAACACTAACTCATGACAACCTTTTGACAGAATGTTGCTTCAAAATGTCCATACTCTTTATTAGGGATATTTTTCAGAGTTTGAAATTATGTTCTTTAGAAAGGTTACAAAAAATTAATATGTTACCTGTTGTAATTAGCTCTTTAAATGCTATTAATTTTGTATTACTGTTTTATATACATACATTTTTATGGTTAGTTGAATGCGTAGACAGCATCAGCAGCTGTAGCACTTCCTTTGCATTGTGGAGCACTGCTGACAGGAATTTCATAATATTTCTGCGGAATAACTTTATTGACAGAGGTGAAAAAAAAAAAAAATAATACCAGTTCAGTTGTTCCAGTTGAAGCCAAAATGTTCAATTTAGATCAATATGAAAGCCCTACCTACACACCTTCCCAATCTGGTACCGGGCTGTCACATTGTCAATTACAGTGTAACCTGACATTTTTCAAAAGCCTCAAAACACTAAATGAAACTAAATGTATTTTTACATGAATGCATATTTGAACATACAGCAGTGAGGTAAAGACTACACAAAATAATAACAATCAACACCTGAAGAAACAAAACAAAAAAGATCTGAATTTGATTTATTTTTTTAGTCAGGGAAATGTCCCATTGATTTACATGGAGGGTCAGGACATAAAAATTCTCCCGCAGCCAGTCTCTACAGTGCACTTGTCCTTTGTGGCTTCAACTTCTGGCTTCTGGTCCAGTCTCTTTATTATATTACATGCCAATGATCAAAACTGGTTTGGAAAGTCGCATTACAATACAACTGAGGTAAAATAACAAACTTGAGAAAATTACTTTAATCAGAATTTTCTTTTAAAAGATTGAATGGAAAAAAAGAGACTAGAAAGTTACCTGAAATTGTTGGGAAAAAGTTCTTTATTATTGTATTAATGGTTTCAGTTAGTTTGTTAAATCAGGAAACTAACTGACACTTGTAATAGACTTTGAAGCAGAAATGTATTTTCCCCTAGCTGGTGGAAAAGAGCTGATAAGACTTCAGAAAGTCGTAGACTCATTAACAGACTCATTTGTTTTTCTGTTTATATTAAACCACATTCCACAGCGGAGGTGATAACACAGGTGCAGTCACACAATTTTGGCTCCAAGTGACACTGATGTTAGGACCTGTGGAGCAACAAGAATGTAAAACACCAAACTGAACACAGCATGCAATTTCTCAACGTCCAGATCTATTCAGGAGGATATCCATCGACTTTTATCATTCGCTGGCTTCATAGCTGTACTCTAAAAAACATCTCGATGGCCTACAGAGCTTTAACTCGCTGAAAAAATATTGAAGCATTTCACTGTATTTTCAAAACATCTCTTCACATTTAACCTTATGAATAAAGCACTGTGTGAAATCTGATCTGGCATTCACAGTATATTTTTTTGTCTCTAACTACAGTGATACTTCTGCATACTTTCAGCTATATTAGCCTTTCATATATCAAGCTCATGTAGGAGATGGGTGCTACGACTTTTGTTTTTTGTGACATTTATACTTTTCAGAATACTGAACTTTTTTTTTAAAAATATATTTTCCCCATTGAAATACATAGAGAAATCCTCAGTTCCTTCAAAAAATATTCTCTATGAAATCTGCTCCAGTGTATACTTGCTCTGTTTTTGTCTTCTTATGCTACTTTTAGTTTTAACCCTCCCGTTGCCTTCAGGTCAAACTGACCCGAAGTTACAAGGACTTCTGTATCTCTCTCTTTTGAGGGATTAAGCTACTGTTCTGCTGCTACTTTTAGATTTTGGCTACCCTTTTGCCATTTTTACCTAAAATTCTGCTGGAAAGTAAAAGCTTTTTATCAGGTTTAGAATGAGATTAAGCCAGAATGCAGACAGGACACCGGTAGCTCAAGAAACAGACTTAATTTATTAGGAAAACAAAAAGCTGATATGGCAGCAAAACTTACAAGGAACTAACAAAGGATCATGAGGAGTATCACAAGGAGACACGGGGAGCAGGAACCCAACGGTGGCATAGAAACCAACAATGAACCGGTGAGCAGAAGTTGACAGAGACTGAATATAAAGGCTGAGGGTGAGTGGGGGGTTGAGTACAGATGGACTGACAGGTCATGGGGAACAGGTGATGTGGGTGTGGCAGGCTGACTGGGAAAACTACTGAGGGGATGACTGGGGAAGAGTGAATAATGACACAAGGAACACAGAGGGCAAAGGCAGCAGAACTACACAAGAACATATAAAGAAAAACTTGGAACAAATTTAAACACAAGGCTCACAAGAAAACAAAAGCACAGTCTTTTTATCAAATCAGTCCAGATCATTTCATATTCATAATCCTAACTGATAGTCTTATACCATTTATGATGTTTTTCTTGAATCAGTTTATAATATCAAATTGTCCTTATTGTTTCTCGGGTTTTATTCCTGCTTATGCTGGATGCTGTGTACTGCGAGGCCAAGCCAAAAAGTAATAATAAAAATGTTGACCACCATAAACAAAGGCCTGTGGTCATAATGTGGTTTATTATTCCACCCATGCAGAGCTGGAATGGGGTTGCCACTTCTCTCAGAGGCCCAGAAAGTACATAATAATTTTCTTAGTTTCAATGTAACCACACAGCTACAAGGTGATATATGACTTTGTGGCATAAGAGGAGAAAATATAAAAAGAGAGGAATGCAAAGGTGTGTTACTGTGTTTGTTGCATGGTATTTTATAAACAAAACCAAATTAGAAGTGCAGTTGATTTAAAAAAAAACAACAACATCTTACCTGTTGTAGATAGCTCTTTGAACAGCCTCAAATTGAAGTATTTGCCTATTTGCCTACTTACAGATTACTTCTCGTTCTGCTTTGTTCCACACTTCCATGTTTCAGATCAGCAAACAAATAATTATATCAGACAAAGATAACTTAAGTAATTCTGTATCTAAGCTATCCAAACCAACCTAACCAGATGCTGGCCACCGCATATTACACATAGCAGGCATGGAGCATGTGACGTTTTGAAAAATCCATAATTTAAGTGGTATTTTTGGTTCCATTGTTCAATCATTGGGTCTTTCCCACTTTTTAAAGAAGTTTGCTTAATTTTTGCTAGGATTAGCTTGAAGGTTTGCCAGTATGAAAATAATACCTTTGATTAAGTTAAGTGGAGGGAAAAAGGGAACAAACAGAAGTGGTATTTTTTTTAAGTAAATACCATGCTGATCAATGTAAATAAAAATATTGGTATTATATATATATATATATATATATATATATATTTTTTAAGAGAAGTTATTTTTAATAGTTTATTTGTAGCTCGGTACCAAATGATCCACAGACCAGTACAAGTCTGTAGTTTGGTTGGGGACCCCTGCTATACAATACACTATCTACAACAGGTATTTGCTCATTTTTACACAGAAAACCACGTCAGTATGGTTGACCTATTCCTTTAACATGTTTTCTCTAATTCTAAGAGCCAAACATTAATGGTATTACTCCATTTTATTTTGACTTCAGAAATCAATAGTGGCACCAGCACTCTTCTTAACCTTACTGTCCCCCATATCTTTAAATCAAACAGTTCCCTGAACACTATATTTATATTTGCAGACACACATCTAAGCTGCACAAGGTCAAATAAGGTATCTGTTGCTGATGCTAGAAATCCTCCCCCCCCAGACAACACCAAATACCACAGCTGAAGAGGCCACAGCCATCAACCACATCTACACACAGTGAGAAACCTCAGTGAACTTTCCCCACACCCAACCGGTCAGTGATTGATTTTCTATACAGATCTCTAAATGGGTGTTACTCTCCTATCTGTAACAGTAATGAATTTCATTATAAAGCTGGGGAACACAGAGAGCGAGATGGAGATGCTGGCCAATGTCAGGGCAGGGAGAGATGCAGAGAGAGAAAATATGAAGACAGGGAGATGAAGGCGGGGCTGTCACTCAGAGTCTGTCAGTCAGGACTGACAGTGCATCTCGCCGCCGGCCACATACTGAAATAACAGCCCACTGCAGAGCAATTAGAAATGATGTCTTCCTGCTTCCAGGCAGCCTACATATTCCTCAGCATGCCTAGGTCCCTTATTTCTGTGGAAGTGTGCATTTTTACATACATACATGTAAATATAGACATATGAGTTTCCAGCCCACTTCCTCCTCCAGCTTCTTGTAACCCCTTGTGCCTCGTAACCACGGTGACCAAAGACATCCCGAGGCTGAGGTTGTATCCAGGCCACACTGAGTCAGGATGCATGATTGGATGACTCATTGTGTTCTTGGGGCTAAAACAGGCCTTTCGTCATTATCTCTTACTCTCTCGAAGTCTCTCTCTTTCTCCCCAGTGACCCAGTCCTTCTCATTTTGCACTTATCCGTACTTCAGTGTTTCCAAGGTAAAAAGAGAAACGAGAAAACCCACTGGAGGTTCTTTCAAACCCTGGGGGAAAGTGCTGTTGTCTGACACCACGGAGAGGTGTCAGGGCATTCTGTTGACTTGCAGTTGCCTGGTTTTCATATCTGCTTTACCCTTCTGTTTGGTTGCCAAGGAAGTGAATGGTTGCTCTATCATTTTGTGGTCATTAGTATTCATGGAGGGACGGTTCAGATACCCCTGAAGTCACTGATGCAGTAAATATGTCAAATGTCACTTTGCAAAATAATTGTTATTTCGTTTATTTTTTAAGGGATTTCGATCTCAAGTGGTCAGCTACCGCTGTGCATGACTTATGATTCTTTAAAGTAATTAAATGTAACTTTGGGTATTTGCTTAATCTTTTTGTTGTTGTGGAAATCAATTGCAAGCTTTTTCCCTTAAGCGTCTGTCATTTTTTACCAAGAGCAGCCATTATTTATGCAATGCTATTTCCTTCTAAACACAAATGTCTTGACTACATTTTCATCATGAAGCTCCCTGAAATGATTTCCCAGATGGGGTCCCACAAAAAATAGAGATTTAACATTTTACATACACAAGAGGAGTTTAAATAACCTGCTAAATAAATTGGCTCTTTGGGCCATAAATAAATTGAATATTGTCCCGCTAAATGAGTGTTGTATGTAAGGACAAAATCAGTCTTTGTGAGTGCTCATCACACTGTCATGAGGCACTTTTTTTCCTCAGATGAGAAGAAAATGAGAAAACAAGTTAAAAAAAGCATAGTCATACAGGCATTTCATAACATTCAGAAATGATTTAATCCCCATACGCATTTAGTCTAAAGTGAATGTTCTGCTTGTTACTGCATCTTATTTACATTTTGATCCATCAATCAGCACCTTCAGGGTAAGAGCTTGGATAATGAATTTATTTAAATATACTTAATCTTTTTTTCATCAAGATGCGCATGTGCTCGCAATTAGCTGAAATTTTACAGCTTTAGATCAGTCAAAACTCATAAGACAATATATAGAAGATAAAAACCTTAACTGGAATGGTAATGATCCATTTCCATGCTAATGAGATATTAGAGGGGGAAATAGAATACAATAGTGTTGGCAAATACCAGCAAAATCTCTGAATTCAGATGCTATGTTATTTTCTACAGTGGTTTTATTTTGAAAATTACAGTGGAATTATGTGCTAAAAACATGCACCATATTGGGCTACAGTTCATTATTCTGCCACCACCTTGCTCTCGCTCTCTCTCTCTCTCTCTCTCTCTCTCTCTCTCTCTCTCTCTCTCTCTCTCTCTCTCTCTCTCTCTCTCTCTCTCTCGAGTGTTCTCAGCATCATGAAAGGTGGTAGATTTGACTCAGGTCTTAGGATTTGGAATATTTTTTAAACTCTACCCTTATCTGTACTTCTCTGCAACTCTGACCTGTGAGAAGACTTCCTTGATCTTCATGATTTTTATTGTTTGGTGGTAGCCTTTACTACTTATATGTATTGCACAGGTGTTGATTCTGGAGGCTGGTACAGAATCAAGTTTAGATCATTTAAAACTCAGATTGCTATAATGAGTAGGGTTTCAAAGTAAAGGGGCTGATTACACACACCACTTAGTTGTGTATATATATATATATGTAGTTTGTATGTACTGTTTACAGTGCTCTACACACACCACCCAACTGAGTAAACAATATAATTTTCCAACTTCTGAGTAAGATTTTTTTTTTACATGGCTACATTTGTAAAGATATGGACAAAAGCTGCTAATATAGATTTATTAGTGTGTCTTTAATAACATAATTCATAATATGGTAACAGAATCAAATTTCTGTTATATGCAGATGATGCCCTATTTTTAAATCAAAGGTCATCATTTATTTGCTCGATGATTTATTGTAACTCTTTTTTTACTCAAAATATCCCAGCCTTCGTAAAACTCAGATTGAATTTTAAAAAAAAAACAAAAAACTTTTTAAAATTATTTCCTAGTGAGCCAAGGTAGTAACTCAATTTCTGTATTTAGTCAACAGCAGATGTCTTCAATAAGAAAAGATCACATTTTTCTGTCCAATTGTTTTTCATCCATTTGATTATTGACTGTTTGGGTCTTTTCCCCCCTCTTATTCTTCTCACTCTGCATCAGTGTTGCCAGATGGGAAATGTTGAAGTATTGTAACAGTGGCATGAGAAAAAGTATTGCACGTGCATAATTTGCATTCTAAAGTTGCCCAGAATTATCTCTTGCAATAGCACTGTAATAAAGACAGTCCATATAACTTATGTTGGGTTTTTACCTTTAAATAATCCATTATAAAACCACATTTTGGCATTGACATTTTAGCATTAAAACACATACAACTAAAATAGTAACAATATCAGCTTATTTACAATAATTTTTACCAAGTACTGGACAACATATCAGGCTAAGATGTAGCAAATGGGATTCTTTATTAAAGAACATCTTAATATGTTGAGATTTTCATCCTCCTGTAAAATGGCTCCCTGGCTGTCCAATCACCATCTAAATCCTGAGTGATTGGCTGTCCAGTGACTGTCAGTCAGATCTTTGCACAAGCAATTCTTTGGCACTTTCTGCATGAATGGAAGGATAAGACTGGCTGCCATTTAGATTATATATAATAAAGCACCTGATTTAAAGGTATATTAAAGGACTACATGACAAAGGGACATTTGATTAGAATCTACATTTAAAAATGTTTAGGACAGTTTAACATAGACAGAACTACCAAACTAATAATTGTTCTCACCTTAGTAAGAAACTTCAAGCTCCACATCTGAGTCACTGTCAGAGGCTGCTACATCTTTTTTTTGGTACAAGTTTGAAGCTGTCAAGGATCACATCATTGTACTTAATGGCTCAAACCCACATTCTTCATACACTCTGATGTGTGTATGAGTCCATTAAGTGTGTCCGTGATCAGCCTGTTGCATGGTTTTGTTTTGATCAGATCTACTTTGGAAAAAACACACTGACATGATGCATTTGAATGTGCTACTTGTGCATCCAAGTTCACTGAACACCTTTTCCCCACCAAAGTAGAAAGAAGGTATCAGAATTCATCAACTTCCATTTCCCTTGTGTTTTTATCTAATACGGAAAGAGGCAAGCGCCTTCACTGGTCATCATTTTTTTAGAGATGGTCTAAACCGGGGGTGGTCAATCCGGGTCCTCGAGGGCTACTATCCTGCATGTTTTCCTTGTTTCCCTGCTCCAACACACCTTATTCAGTGGTTAAATTACCTCTTTATGTTATGCAGAAGCCTGTTAATCACCCATTGATTCAAATCAGGTGTGTTTGAGCAGAGGAACAAGGAAAACATGCAGGATAGTGGACCTAGAGGACCAGGATTGGCCACCCATGATCTAAACCCTGCATGTCAACTAATTGGGACAGTTACTTCATGAGTTGAAGCTGAGATGGATAGCATAGCCATAGCACTGGTCCCAGTAGCAAGAGAGGAGCACATAATATGGGTTGTGAGTGGATCATCAAAGTCAAAGCGTTTCTCAATTTCTTTGCATGCAATGTGAATAAAACTTTGACAGAGCACTCTAAACTCTGTCAGGGTGGCTGAAGGGATGTTTGGCTGCTGGACTTGCTGCATCATCTTCACACCCAACTACATCATGTTGAGTGGTTTAATCCTCATTGAGGTTGATCTGATTCAGTGGGTGTATAGAGCATAGTCTCTTTTCATGAAGGTAAGCAAGGTATCTCTGTAGGCTTCACACATCATGCTCCTCAATAAAGGAATCACTTTTCTCACTCTGAAAATAGTGATTAAGATCGGCAAACTTTTGCACGGCCTATTCCAACAAGTCATAATACAGCTGGTAACTGAAAAACATTCTCTGCTGCTTTCAGCCTGGCATCAAACCACTGGTCTGTGAAAAAAGGTTTCAGAGCATTCCAATGGTTAGAAATGCATTTGATAACTTTGTTTAATGACAAACATCGAGTCTGGTAGGGTTTCAGTATTTTGTGAGGTTCAACATGGCAAAACTCTTGAAATTCATGGGGTTCTGCAACGGGCTTAGCAGTGTTTTTAAAATACTCATATATGTCTCTGGCTAAATCCTCCCACTGACGAGGAAGATGTTTGTAGGCTTCACTTGCACAAAGATGCAGTGAGTGGCAAGCGCAGCACTGCACAGTGACACCAGGAAAATCAACTTTCAGGTGACTGGAGACACAATTGTTCTTTCCCATCATTGTGTTGCAGCCATCTGACCGAAACCCCACTATATTTTCAAGTGGCACACTTGCATCAGTGAATGACTTGATCACCTCCTCGCAACACCTTTCTGCTGTCAAGCCCTTTCTGACAAAATGTTTGCGTTAATAAAATATCAGTGCCAGTTTCAAAAAAACATTTAAACCCTGTTTGTTTCCTCATTAAAAAAATTAAAATAAAATTAACAGGTTTTAACACTTCTGACGTCTGTTGACTCATCAATAAAAATGCAGATTTTAATTTTATTTTTTTAGGATTTCTAAAAGACTCAAAGTCGCAGTCACCAGTAACACGTTCTGTTATTGCAATTTTCTTTGTGTGGCCAAAACTGAGACACTGTGCTGTCTTTGAGTCTTTAAAAATGTCCTTTCAAACATCCACTAGATCAGTGGTGTCCAATCCTGGTCCTAGAGGGCCACTATTCTGCATATTTTAGTTGTTTTCCTGCTCTTTAGCATATTTTCAAGTATTAAGTCTGTTAATCACTCAGTTGTTCAAATCAGGTCAGTCAAAGCAGGGAAACACCTAAAACATGCAGGATAGTGGCCCTCCAGGACCAGTACTAGATGGTCTGAGGCTCTCATGACAATGCTATGTGCCGTTAAGAAGCCTGCTAGCCTGACCTCTGCTGTTTTCATGGCTGTTTCCAGCTGGGCTTTTTTAATGTTATCTTCAAGCATTCAGCTTTTGATTTTTGTGCCGGGATCAGACATTGCTTTTTTTTCTTGATGCGTTTTAGACCTGCATGATTTTTAAAAACTGAGCTTGGCCACCATTTGCAAAACACAACAAAGACAAAAAGCTTTCATGCCAACTTCAACTGCGTGTTTTAACCACACAGTAAAACTAAAACCTTTTTCCCATTCCTTCCTGTAGGTCTGTCGGTGACATTGTTTACTCTTAACCTTTGCCATACCTGCATCCCCTGTCTCTCTCATACTCTTGTTGCAACTCATAAGCGTTATTCCGCAGTCTGCTGCCTCTCTCATATACCAGTCATGTGTTGAATGTTCTGCTTCATGTCCTTTCCCACGCTCACTCATTGTCCATTATTTACGTTATCTGTCACCATGTGCAACTTCATGCTTCATGCTTAAAAAAGGCACATGAAACAATGCATAGTATAAACGAGCTAGAATGGTATACATACACACACATATGTATATATATATATATATATATATATATATATACCCACACACACCTTATATCCTAATTGTGTTTGTCAATGAGTTAATTTAGCCATGGATTAAAGAGGTCAAATTGTCATGCATTATGGGATTTTTGGAATTACTAATTGTACATCATACAGAGGGCAAAATTAACATTCAACTACAATAATTATCGTGTGCCTGGCAACACTGCTCTATATCAACCATGTTCAGGGATGCATGGAGCTGATGCCTATCTCCAGTAATCATTGGGGAGAAGGTGGGATTGGATGGATTGGCAGGCCATCATATGACCCTGTAGAGATGAACAAAATAAACAACCATGCACACACTTAGCTGTGGCTTTTTTGTAGATGTTAACCTAACATCTATAAAAGCTAAAAAAAAAAAAAAAAAGCCACAGCTGAGTGTGTGCATGGATGCTTTTCAACAAGTAGAACAAACTAGGAATGTCCCAATCAGGATTATTTTGTCCTTAATACTGATCCAAATGGTTTAAAATTAAGTATTGGCCAATACAGTCTTAATTCAATATTTGCATTATTTTATGCTTTTTACAGCACAGAACTGCAGCGTTCATAATGTTAATAAAATCAGTGTAAATATGGGCTTGACACCTCACTAGCTCAACATTGCAGTAAAGAAAACGTGTTCATGTTGTGCTTCAAGCTGTTTTTTGATTTTACAAAGGAAAATAATGCCAGGTGATGAGGTAGGGTAGAACATACCATGGCTCCAACAGCTTTAACAAAAACTAATTTTTCCTCCACAGCAATAAGGTTGGTCACTGACATGAATAAATTTAGTCTCACATTCTGTAATCCTTTTTGCCTTGTTACTGTCTGGTGAAAACTTGTTTCTTCCCTGTAGAGTTTTCCTTCAAGTATGCTGTTTAGTCATTTTAGCTATAAGAGTTAGCTGGGTGAACTCAGCAAAGTGTTTTGATGTTAAATGTTTAATTACATTGGTGGAATCAAATGTAGCTCTGTCGTTACCACCATGAGAAATACCCGGATTGCAAACTGTGGAAAAGGCTGCCTAAAGGGAGACTGTAATGCTTGCCCTTTAAGGGGCGGAGCCTAGACCACCAGTGAGCAGCATGCAGACCAGGAAGAGCAGAGATGAGAAAGAAGCTGCACCGGAGTTTACAGTCCTAAGTTTGTGTTGTTTAGTTGCTGTTTACAGTTCGTTTGCCAACTCATTCGACTTGTGTGCGTGAAAATAGAAGTAAGTAACATTGCAAGTTAAGAATGTAGTTTATTTAGCGGAACGTGCCGTTTTCACTCTTAATTGATGTTTGTTGAGATGTTTGTTCCTGCGGACATTTAATGAGAGCTACCAACGCGGGTTTCGTGTGTTACGTTATTTAGAAGCAACGTATGGAAAATTATTAATATTGTGGTCAGTCATAATGTAACTGTGACAGAATTTCAGTTAGTTATTTGGGATTATTTAAATACTGTTGTTATATCATTATTCTGTATTATTCTAGAAACCACACACACCCAGAGTTCTGTTAAGTAAGGAATAAACAGCAAATTCAAGTTAATTGAACACCCGGGAGTGAGACTGCTTTATTTGGAGTTCTAACCGGACTCACCACAGTGATCTGAACCTTCCAACCAGCATAAAACCAGTCCCTATTTTTTACAAACATAACAAATAGCAACTAAACTGCTCTCATTTTATTCTTTTTAAATACTTCTACACAACAGAAATTTTGGCACATAATGTCACAGCGATTTACAGTGGCCATGTTATGGCACGGCTACCTTAAAATCACAAATCAAATGGCTTGCACTTATATAGCGCTTTATCTAGTCCAAGGACCCCAAAGCGCTTTACACTACAATCATTCACCCATTCACACTCTGATGGTGGTAAGCTACATTGTAGCCACAGCTGCCCTGGGGCGGGCTGACAGAGGTGAGGCTGCCATCACACCGGCGCCACCGAGACCTCTGACCACCACCAGTAGGCAAGGACACAACAGCTGAGACAGCCAGAGCGGGGGTTCGAACCAGCAACCCTCTGATCACAAGACAAACCCCTACCTCCTGAGCCACTGCTGCCCCAAATCAACACCAGAGGATGGGAGTGGAGTGCGGTCAGCTGCTTCTATTGATTAATATAAAATACCAATCTAATACTTGAGATCATCTTGGGACATCTACACAGAAAAGCCCCTACTGGGACTTAAACCCAGGACCAAATCAACCAAATGCCTTGCTGCTGAAATGTGCTATACAAATAAATTTAAATTTGACCATATTTCTGCAAGGTAACTGTGTTAACTACAGGCATGTCAATGGGGTTTCAAAAAAAGTGGATTGTTTGACAAAGTGAAGCTACTTAGCCAGGGCCAGGGTTTTAGAAAAAGCCACCATGTGATCATATTTCCTCCAATCACGTTTTTGTTATACATACCTGAGTGCAAGACACAGGCTATTAACTAGAATATACAAAAAGCAGACAGAACTTGCCATGATGTTCATATAACCCTAACCCTAACCCTCCATACAAAAGCTAATATTTTTTTCCATGAGTTAAGATGGTTGAAACAAACATTCAAAATCATATCCACATCTGCAGATTTCCACAGCTCTACAACTAAATGTCTGTGACCAACTGTGAATGAAGAGTGGGGGTCTAGGGGAAAAGGGGATATTTTGATTCTGGTTCATTTTAGTTTTTGCCATTTTTATTTTACTCTTGACCTTCTGCTCTGCATTTCCTTCGTTTTTGTCCTCACTTGTTCTCTGTCCTTTCAGACATGCTTCCTAACAAAGCAAGCTTGTTTCTTCATCACAGTGTTTCATCTCTTTATCACTTGTCCCTCCTTATTCCTCCTGTGCTGCTGCCCTTCAGCCAGGCGCTTCTCCTCCCTTTATCTAACTCCCCCCTGTCTGCTTCTGTTGTGACCTTTCCTGCCTTCACTGCAGGCTGCTGCTCTTCTCTTAACGTCAGTCATACATGCACGTACAATAACTCCACATTTTCATGTGACACATTTTTGCATTTTGCTCTGTTGGTGCATACTTTAATTTGATCCTAAAATCAAAATTTTGTTTCAAGTTGCTTATTCAGGGGGACAAAAAAAAAAAAAAAACGTCTTGGTGCAAACCGCCCCACCAGTTCATTTTCTCCAAACAAACACCTACACGCTCTGTCCGACTCTGTTTCATCCATCCACCCATGCACATGCTGACGGCTTGTCACCTCGGTGATGTGGCTGCACAGAGGTGACACTGCGTCTGTCACTCTGACAGCTGGCATTTCAGAACGATCCACTAACTACGGAACTCGGAGTGCGAAAGATAAATACAAAAAGATAGATTGGGTCACAGAGAGAGAGAGAGAGAGAGAGAGAGAGAGAGAGAGAGAGAGAGAGGAGGACGGCTGCATAAAGCAGGGATCAGCAAAATAAAATAAAACACGACAGATGGACAGTTTTGTTTTATATTTCCACCCCTGTCTTGCCCTTGTCTGAAAAGATAAAGGTAAAGCTTAGGTTGCCGGAAAAGTGCAGCACAACATATTATAGGTTTCAAGGGCACATCGTGGATTAAAGGATGAGCTTTAAAGCAAATGTTAACAGACCTGCTTGTTTATTCCTATCTATTATTAAAAATGAACATTGTTTCAACAAAGTTTTTTATTAAGGACATTGCTCTGTTGCAAATACTGATGATAATTAAAGGCCTAGCATTTCTTTGAAGAATGCATATCACCCACCAACTCTCATGCCAAAGTTTTAGACTAAGATCATCTTATGATGAAAAAGGAGAGTTAGCTGTTTCAGTCAAACCTTGAAAATAACATTATGCTTGATCTCATGAGATATCACTAGATGTCACAGACAGAGTATGTGCTGTTAAGAACTCTCAGCTACTGCCACATCAAATTTTAGCTCAATATCTGTAAAACCTGAGTTATAGGCATTTTTGTGGTAACTAATGTCAATTGGCTGGTGCAGTAATCCTATAATTGGGGTGATTCCAAAAGTTAATCATTTGTAGACATAAGTTCAGTTTTTGAGAGTTCCATCAAAATCCATCCAGTGGTTCATGAGATATTTTGTTAACAGACAAGCAGGGTTGATGTCAACAGTTGAAGCCACAGTTTTGATCTAAGATGTTACTCATCAAGTAACACTTGGAATATGTGTTGGGGACAGGTCTCAACTACAACCACACCAAATTTGAGCTAAAACTCACTGAATTATAGACATTTTTGTTTTCTAAAATCAGGTGGCTGTGGCAACCAGACAAACAAACACACACACACACACACGTAACATTGTCAACCTTTCACCTTCGGTTGCGAGGGCTAAAAATATGTGATTACAATGATGCCTAAATCATTTCATTACTTTTGTTTTAAGCAATGCAAAGAAAAAAGCAAATGGAGGTCATGGAGTAGTGATTTCCATCCTACAGACCTGTGAAGAAAACTCCTACAAACACACATTAAATCTTATTGTTCAGCATAACATCTGTGAAAAGTTAGAACACACATGCTGCATACTTCACTAACGCAAGAGAAAACATGAACTGTTATCACTCAGGAAAAACCTGTGTGCAAGAGGCTTACTTTAAGAGGATCTTAGAACTGTCGGTAAAGCATTGGCTTCCACTGCACTGTGTGCCTTCTGTTTAGTGCTGTGGCAATGCAGGATTCTGCAGCTCTGCTATAGCATGCATCCTGCAACGAGCTGTGTTATCAGGGCAGTATTAAGGAAGGTGTGGGCCCCTGGGCAAGAGCTACTTTTGAGGCCCTATCAACATTTTTTTTAACACATACAAATTACAACACAGAGTATGTGTACATTCATTTTAAGGTTTCTAGTTACACAGAGCAGAGCTGCTCTAAGCTTTAATGTAATATTTAAAGTCTGAAGCACATTAAATCTATAGCCTTACCATCTAAAACTATTTGAAAGTCTCCTCTTATTTTTTTAAAACTAAAAATAAGACATTCTGGAGCGTAAACCTCTACCAAGGCTATAGGATCAAAAATGATAGTATCTGAATTGTTATCCAGATCACTTACCAAATTTAGTTACTTGTTTTTTTGTGACAACCGCAACATTTTCTAAATATTTCAACAAAATCTGTTCATTAGATTTTAAGTAATCTTGCTAACAGACAAATTAACACTACCGATAATATAACCTTCTTGGTGAAGGTAATTAACCATTGCTTCACAGATCACAAGTGAATCTAAACTGTTTCTGTTTAAACTCAAAATTAAAGACTACTTTTTTGAACACCAAATAATTTCAAATAGTAATGGAAATGAGAGAGAAAAAGTCAAGCCACAGTTTCTGAGAATTCTTTGTGCATTGTGTGGAGCCTATTTAGCTAAAATAAAAAAGTGGCTTTTAACAAAGAAAACTCTAGGAAGTGGTCTTCGGCAGAAATTCTTCACAAACACCAGCCTGCATAACCTTAACCCTCACACCCAATACCACCTGACCTGGTATTCTTTCAGCCTGGAATTTTAATTTAATATTATTATTATTATTATTATTATTATTATTATTATTATTATTATTATTATTATTATTATTGTGGACCTACACAGGAAACTCCAAATTGATGATAGTAAATGGCAAATATTTGTTATAAATATGTTGTTTTTCCTTTCATCGTCCCGCTTCCGCAGGAGTCTCCACAGCGAACAAACTTGCATGAAAAATTTGTCAATTATTTTACTCACATACACACACACACATGTTTATATATATATATATATATATATATATATATATATATATATATATATATATATATATATATATATATATATAACAAAAAATAGTGTATGCATTTGTTATCACCTTCCTTCCTTTGCTTTGAAGCCACCTGTGAGCAATCTAAGTGTCAAATGTTCTCAGTTTATATCGATCTGTTCTCATAACCTCCAGAATCAGGTAAGAGACATCGTGAAAACCAGGTAACTCACCACACTGGTCAAACACAAAGTTGTGGTGAAGTACAGTTCAGGGTTGTTGTTTTTTTCTTAAAAAAATAAAAATAAATACTACACCCTGAACATCCCACGGAGCTCCATTATAGCCATTAGAAAATATACAGATGATGCCACTACAGCAAACCTGCCAAGAGAGTGTCATCCACCGAAATTGCAGACCAGGCCAGGAGGACATTAATCAGAAAAACATCCAGGAGGCCAAAGACTACCCTGATGGAGCTGGGCAGCTCTTCTCCAGAGATGGGAGGGTCTGTCAATGGGATCACTAGAAGCTCCATAGAGCTGTGCGTCATGGAGGAGTGGCCAGGAAAAGAAGATCAAAAGGCATATTGAGAACTTCACCAACATGTAGAAGTATGTGTTGTGGGCAGATGACACTAAATTAAAAATTTTGTTAATCAAGAACAACATCATGTCTGGCACATATATCGCACCTTTCATTGTGAAGGAGGCTTCACCCACAGTGAAACATGATGGTGACAGCATCATGCTGTGGGGATGTTTTTCATTTACAAGAACTGGGAAACTGGTCAGAATTGAAGGAAAAATGGGTAATGTAAAATGTAAAGAAGTTGCTGAGAAAAACCTGATGGAGTCTTCCAGAGATTTAAAATGGGGAACTTTGAGGTTCACTTTCAAACAGGACAATGGGCGTAAACACACTACTGAAGCAGTACGCCACTTGTTAAAGGACAAACAGTTCAGTGATCTGGAATGGTCCAGTCAAAGCCCAGACCTCAATCCAACTGAGAATCTCTGGCTTGATTTAAAGATTATTGTAGACAAGCAGTATTCATTCAACCTGAATGAGCTGGAGCAGTTTGGTCCCGAAGAATGGACAAAAATGTAAAAAATCACTAGTGCAGAGGTCATGGAGACATACGTAAAGAGACTTGCTGCTGTAAGTGTGTTAAAAGTTACAAATTATTGATCTGGTCAATAGAGCTTGGTCTTTTTTCTTGTGTTTTTTTTTTTTTTTTTTAGTAAAAGTTGTAGTTATGTAGTGTCAATTCAAAGATACCCCCACTCCCCCAAAGTCCCCTAAATTGTAATGAAACAGAGAGAATTGCAAGGAGATAAAAACTTTTGCAACTTACCATATCTTTACTCAACAGACAGTATAGTTCATTTAAGCTAAATCAATGTTGAAAGTTTTGTACATCGAGTTCTCAGATTATTTGTTATTATGTATCCGTAGAGAAAAAAACATGTTGTCTTGTTGCTACAGGTTTTAATTGTGTTCATTTTTCAACAAAGGAATTACCTTTTTTTGTACCTGCCTATTCCTTTTCAGGGTTCAGGAAGCTGGTGCCTATTTCATTAGTCAACAAGTGAGTGGGTGGGGATCTTTGCACAGGTCACCAGTTACTCACATGGCTCCCAACACAGGACACACAAAGTTCAAGTTTTACCATTTTATAGGAGATTTGTCTGTCTGTTCCAATTCCTTGTTCCAGGGGAAATAATTCGGAAATTCATCTGACAAAATGACACCATGGACCAGGTGAACATTTTCTTTGAAACAGAAGAGGCACTTCAAAGACTCCTGGCGTACTTGGATATTCTTATAAGACATGTGGTAGCTGTCAAAGTTGATTGTGTCTTATCCAAGATAGGTTAAGTGAAAAAAAAATTGAAGGGAGCTGATTCATTCTCATTTTAGGCAGCCTCTCTTCCTGCAAAGACAGCAGGTGCACAGATCTTCAATTGGAATTTGGGTTGCCAAGTTGCAGCAACAGGAGTGTTAAATTATATTATCTGTGGATTTAGTATGTGTAAAAATGTAATTATTCAGGATGTTTTTGATGCTTTGCAGATTATAGCAGTTTGCAAAAAGTGCCAAGAAAGAAAAAAAACCCATACAAGTAAGAGAGAAAAAGGGAGAAATTGGAAATTTCAGTTTTCAGTAAGTTTGCACCATGTCTTTACAGGTATGAAGTTTTTTTTAATGAAAAACAGCAACAACTGACAAGGAGGACATGGGTGACAGTAGAAGATTATTGAAAATAAAGTGTCATTAGGAAGAAAATTGACATACAAAATGAAACAAGTCTGAATTCAGTAAAGAGGGGGAATACAAATCGTTTCCTGTAGTAACACCAATAAAGTGAAAGGTGTTAGGACATTTTAATAAACCCTTACTAACCCACTGTAATGACTTCCATTCAAGGCCATGGGAACTGGGGGTGTTGAGTGTGCTACAGCACCCCCTTATGAATGGCAAGAAATAACATGTAAAAAATAAAAAACATCAAAATAAATGAATGAGTAAACAACAACAACAAAATATATATTCATTAGTGTTACATAAGTTTATGATCCAAATATATTTTTATGATAGTGACTTATTCATGTGCGATATTAAGTTCCTGTTTGGTCATATTGCTGTTTAGGGTGGTACAGTTTTTGTCACTTTCCATATTTTCAGAGCACACCCTATGTAAAACCCATTCCTATAGCTATGCTTTCATTCATTTTTGTAGCCTGACCCTGATCTCAACCGAAGGCCTAACCATCACGGCTAACCCTAAACCTAATCCCTATTCCAAAAATGATGTTCCATGATATTAGGACCAGGCTTTGGTCCCCTAAGGGACCCCAGTCCTGAAAAGGTAGATGATTATATCAAAAAATTCCTGAAAAAGGCAATAAAAACAAAACCTAAGTGCACACACACACACAAGACCATAGCCCTGAACAATGTAAAACACATAAAAACGTTCATGTAAAACATTAATGAGAATTCCAATGAACAGTACTGTAACAGAAGTGCTGCAGGTGTTGGGAGATTTATGTGAGCCTCGTAAAAGAATGTATAAATATCTGACAGTTGTTAAAATAAAAAGGAAGAGAAAAAGTCAAGTTACATTCAACCAGAGTGGTTTTTGTTCTGAGGCAGTGACAGTGAATGCAGAGACATAAAACTGAAGAAACGTGCACGTAAAAGTCATTGACACAGATAAACAAAATACTCTAAAGAGTGTTCAGATTTTTCAGCCAAATGTAGCAGTAAACCTGCAAACGCCACATGGTTTAGCACTATGCCGCTTTTAGGAGGTAGATTTGTGTTGCCTTCATGCAGCAAATGACACCAAAAACTTTGTTAGAGCACATTTTGAAGAGACAATTTCCTCAATTTAATATGCCTCACAGCATCGAATTGGTACTTACCAAAGCATGACAGCGCCTGAAAATTGGCGTCTTGGCAGGGTGCACTGTCTTCCTGTAACATTCTCTGGGACAATGGAGGAAATCATTTGGGCATCAGAGGGGTTTGTTGATAAAAGACACACTTAAAAAGGATACTTAATTCATACAGGTCAGACAAATACAGTACTTCCTACTGACTTCATTCAGATGACTGTGAGTAGCCAAATTTGTAGAAGAAAAAATAGAGAAATACATTAGACTAAAATGTGTTTTAAGTTGCATCAGTCAGTCTGACCTTGTCTTCATAATGTTAGTTTTTAATAGTAAAGGTTTTACTTTGCCCTAATATTTTAGTAGCTACTAACTTTCCTTAAAACCCTTTGATTCTGTTTCGATCTTTGACGGCTAACTATTAGCAGTGCCAGCTAACAGCAAAAATGTGTTGAATGACTTTGCTGAAATTTGCAGAAGAAGCAGAAACTAAATTGGTGAAATTAAAACAATCAGGACTAATGCTAAAATTGGCTAACCACATGCTGAAGAATAAAATTAGCGAAAGAAAAAATAAAATGAGCAAAAACTAAAAGCAACAGTAATAAAATGGGCAAAACACTAAAATCTAAAACTAGTAAGACAGTAGTTAAAAAATTTAAAATGAAGCAAATACGCTGAAGAGTACAAAGTTTTCTAAGGATTTAAATAGATTTTATGAAGAAAAAGTGTAAACACTGTCAAAGACTTCAAAAAAGTTTAAACATTGTAAAAACGAAAAGCTGTATCTGGAAAGTCCTAAACAAGTTGAACTTGTGATACCTGAATGACTGAAATGTCAGAAAGTAGTTAGAGTCAAAATAACATATTAAAGAAAGTATAATAAGGAAAACAAAATAGTGTGAATACTGATTTAGCATTCATACAATACAGAGCTAATCTGATACTGTGTCTTCATATAAACTCAGATTCCATTCAAAATAACTTCCACATGCATGGTGGAACAGCTCAGTTGCATCACAGCAAGAAAGTAGCAGCTTCAAATCATGGTGGCGGTCTTTCTGTGTGGAGTTTATATGTTGTTCTTGTGCATGTGTGGGTTTTCTTTCAGAATTCAGATTTCCTCCGATAGTTAAAAAAATATCTATCTTAGGTTGACTAGTAATTCTAAATTAATGTCCAAATAATGTCCATGGCTGGCTGTCTCATGTGTCTCTGTGTTGGACCGTGACGTTTACCACATTTGTCACCTGTTGACTCCAGCACTAAAGTCTCCAAACAGGATTAAGAGTAAGAGTGGGGAGGGCAAAATTGATCTGTAGATGCACTGTGGAGACAGAAGATCCTGAGTCAATTTTCAAATGTCAAAAATGGATGTTGTGAATTTTAATAATGTTGAAGAACACAAAAGGTGCAACTCAGAAGTGTGAAGGTGAAGAATCCATACAGTATGGCATGCACATAACAGACACCTGGAAGTAAAATAATTGGAAGTTTACAATCTAAAATTGCCAAGTAGTCACATGGGGAGTAGTGGGGGCATGCAACAAAATAATTGAAATGCATTGATAATTGTTTTATCATTGCATCACAGCCCTCTGAATCATAATTGAATCGTGAGGTGCCTAAAGATTTCCACCCCTAATTAGGATGGTACAAAAAATAAGTGAGTGAGACTCATTTCTGCAACTGTTCTGTAATACATTATTATACTAATAAAATGATAAAAAACAAAACAGATGTAAAAGAAACATTGAATTTTCATCAGGATTTAGTTGTGCTGTTTTAGGCTTCGACTGCAGGAGCATATACTGACCACATTTCCTCACTCTGCTATCTTTGCTCCCTCTACCCAAGATGTTTGTGTTTATCATTATTACAGTCATTTTGTGCTGTTTTTCTTCCTACAGAAACTACACCTGGCACATTTCCATGTTTGTGCCTCGTTCCTGTCCTCTCAACCCCTAGCCCATTGAGGCAGATGTGTGCCCATCCTCCTGTTTCTGCTGGAGGCTTCTCCCAGGTTAAAAGGGAGTCATTTCTTTCTCCTGTCACCATGTGCTTGGTCAGAACGAGGGGATTGCATCATAGTAAAAACTCAATGTTATCTACTAGTATTCCTGAAACAACTTTTTGCTAAATACCATTCTACGTATCTACTGAACCTAACTGTATTGTATTATAATTAGATTAAAAGTGCAATTGGATACGAGTCTGTTTTTGACTAAATTGACCTGACACTAGATAAATAAACTGATTGGAATTTATATGTTCAAAAGGTAAAATCAGATATATGATTGAACACAGTTTTCTTTAACACTATGAAGAGACCTGACAATTGTGGTAACTACAACACATCATGTCAGTATATTGAATATGTTTCCTTTTGGGTATTAGTGAGGGCATGAGCACATTTACATTTATTATTTTGACTGCTTGTGTAATGACTTACAATTGAGGAACAATGATCAGCCAAAGGTGAATGATCATTGGCAGTCTGCACTTGTGAAATGAAATTATCCTTGGTAATCCACAGGCTTTGGCTCCTGATGTTCAATTCTTGTATTTGTTTTAAAGTAAAAACTGTTGCTACCAAAGATTCAGAATACTTCATTCATATATATATATATATATATATATATATATATATATATTTTGTGTGTGTGTTAAAAAAGTTTTACTCAACTTTAGCGAAAGCAACTTTCCTAATTTTATTTTTTACCAGAAATATCCGTTGGACACTTGGATCCATGATAAAAACCACATATTTTACTAAACTTGTCAAACTGGAGCTTCAGACTATGACTCATTGTTTCCACAAGTTCTGCATTGTTTCTTGAGCAAATCTTCTCCTACAGGTTGGATCGACTTTATGCTGAACCCAACCGAGGATTTCTTTGTTCTCGGGAAGAAAATAAAACAGGACGAGGGTGTTTAACTAATCTGCAGACCTCTTCTACCAAGCAAGATAGAACGCAAAGAAGCTCAAAGCCCTGAGACAAATTGAATGCAGAAGGACAGGCTCACCTGATGTGCAGGGGAACATGAGAGGATATTGTTATCGGTGCTGATGCTTCTCCGCAGCCAGAGAATGCAAACAGAACTGCCTGAAGAGAGACGGCAGCCTTATCTCAACGTCAACAGACTACTGGTGTTTTTCTTCATTTTATTTCACTAGATTTACAGCTCATACCAGGTTTTCATCAGGTGCATGCATGCATTTGCCTATATATCGATGTGTCCTGGAATGTGTGTTTTCTTTAACTTTTAATAAAAAATTAGAAATTTTGGTGGTTGTGTTATGTTATTTATGCTTATTGTTTTGTCACACAGCAAACAGGCGTTTACTGTGTTTGAACACATATGAACAAAAGAGGATAGATGAGTTCATTGTTGCTAACTGTCTTTTATTCATTAAATGGAATAAAATTTTTAATCAGAATCTTACAACACAGAGACATTTGTTGTCAAAAACAAGTGGTACAAGATAGCAAAAAACTGTTGAGGTTGAGAACTAGAACAGGCTCAATGAGCATCTTTATCCCCTGCCTTCATAAAAGGCAAGAAATTATGTAATTGTGTGTGAATTAGTTTGTGTCTTTTACCAAAATATCGTATAAACCAGTGGACAGATTTGAGTGAAATTCAGTGAATCTAATCACTGAATGAACATCTGCATCTGATTAAGTTTTGTAGTCAACCTGATTCAAGTTGGCCAGTTTGGTGTGATAGTAGAGAGTGATCTCTAACAAAAACAGCAAACAAGGGCAGCATAACCTGTGCAAAAAACGAGGTTAACATAACCATAGGTTCAATAACAAGGCTTCACTGGCTGAGGCTCTAACCCATAAGACATGATGCTCCAGCAAAGATCTGGAACCAACTGGAGGCTTAAATACCAGTGCTGCCCATCAACTGGAATCTGCTTCAACTGGGAAGGAAAAGGTTAATAGTACTGCCAACAGGGCAGAGACAAAACTCCAGATCCCCACAAAATCTTGTATGGTATAATACACTGCCTGGCTTTATTGTTTTGATGGGGTTATCATGAAGGATATCAGACCCCATAAACAATATAACGTGTGACACTAAATCATAGAACTTATTTCTAATAGTCTGTTTTGAAAGATATTTACTTTATAATGTATAGTCATAAAATAAAATAAAATAAAAAAACAATAGAGAAAGATCTAGGGCTTTACATATGAGAACATAATAAAAATGAGCTGGTCATTACCAGGTTGTAAATTAACTCACATCTAACCTCGAGTTTACAAAAGCATACAATAGATTCCTCCATGTTATTATTTATTAAACAAAAGTGAAGCCAAAATGGAAAGTTTGTGTGAAAAGCTACCACCAAACAAATAACTATCTATCCAAATAATAAAAAGTGGATTTCCAAGGACATGAACATTTGCCTTGTTGAAAAGAGGAAGGCCTGCTTAAAAGGAGACATGCAACAGGTAAGGAAATTGCAAAAGGAGTTTAAAGTAAAGGCTAAGGTAGCAAAAATAAAATATAAGAACAAAATAAAACAAACGCTAACTTCTGAAAGCACAACAGAGGCAAGTCAGGGTCTCCAAGCCTTCATCTGTTGACTGTAGTTTGTAGTAGTTACAAATCAAACATCTCTTTCACAGATGAATAACTGAATAATAAATTTTAATAACTAAAAGTCTCAAGCAAATTTATAGGGAACGGGAAGGTGCCTTATATCACATATTGTTGCATATTTGGAAAGGAGATGTAAGATATATATTAACTGCAACTTATCAAGATTCTGTATTTTTCTGCTGCTTGTTTGCTCTCCACTAATCACTTACCTTACAGGGTGAGCTGGAGTGGGCATTTCCTGGGGCAGTGCTGGTTCCACGAGCAGCTAGCTCTGCTCTGGGTGATCACAGCTCGCTGAAGCTCACATATTTAAGGCCGAGTAGAATCATTTCTTTGTATGCCACAAGGTGACCAGTTCTGTTCCCGCGTGAGAGTTTCACTTTAGATTTCCAAGCGAAAATTGTTGTCGATTTTTTTTTTTACCTGTGCTGTCCTTGCAGAATCCTCTGTGTGCTCCCAGAAACCCTCATGTTTGAACCTCTGCCAAGCTCAGCTCTCGTGGAACATTCCTCTTGATTCTGAAAAAGAAGGTTGTCTACTCAGCCTGCTACACATCAGCCCGTTAACACACCACTCACCCAGAAAGGAGAAACTCACCTGTCAAATGACCTGCACCCCCTTTTGGCAAACTCCTCATCCTGAAATCATGGCCAACCCTCCCATAAAAAAAATAAATAAATAAAAAATCCAAGTCAAAGCAGTTATTACTCACAAAACTTTTACCTTGATACCCTGATACGTACCTACAAACTTAACTCACCATTTCTTCCCACAAATACTCACCGGATTCACTTCCCCTCTCCTTCACAATAAAAGCATTAATATTTGTTTAATATTATTATTTCTGTTTCCTGTCTGATCCTTTTTGGTCATCTATAATCTGAAGTCTGTGAAATACTCTACCAAACATGAAACAACTGTTGTGGTATCATATTTTTATTTGTTTAAAAAGTCAAAAGGTAAAAATTATTGAAGATGGATGAGCAGAAAATATGGAAATTTCAAGAAAAAAATAACCTACTAGGAGTGTTTAAATCACACTGTCATGGAAATATACTTGAAATGACAAAACCAGATGTCATGTTGAGTCTATATACTGATGGGGTTCTTTCACTAACATTGTAAAGTATGTTTTTGGACTGACTACAAGCACTTTGCATGAGATTAGTAACTAAACCCTAGAAGCTCATTAATAGTTTTACTGTACCTGGTTTCAGGACCTGCTTGTTAACAAGTTGGAGTTATGGCAAATTGGATCCCTTTCAGAACCTAAACCACTTTTGTTTCTCCAATTACTATTAAACCAAACCTGTCAACATACTGATAATTAAGACTTTTGAACCGTTTATTGGGATCTTTGCATTGTGAATGAATCAAAGTTCAACTTGGTGTTGCATCAACTTTGCATTCTCTGTAGTAATAGTTACATAATATGTAAATTTAAAGACCATATAAGCAGTCTTTCCTGAGGTGGTGTTAATGTGGCTGTGCTTTAATAGAAATCATCAGGATATGAAGAATACTGTTCACGCTAGAAGTAATTTAAGGATTTATATAACATCTGAGTTTACATGGATTGACAGGATCAAGCCAGAGAGCGAGGAAGAGTGGAGATATCACACTGAATACTCTCTCAGATTACTCCCTTCTCACATAGCATTTCTCACTCATTTCCTAATAAGTTTAATGGACTGAGAGCAGAGTGTCACCTCTTTAAACCTGATGAGGTCGGGCAGAAAATTGATCTGCCTGGAGGGCTGATATGTGCTCATGCAAAATTAGATAGATATAATGCACTTGTACTTTTTTTAGCCATAATAATTTAGCTTAGTAAATGTAAAGTTAGTAAAATAAAAGGCTTTTTGTTCATTTTAAAACAGAATAATTAAAGAAACACTGTTACTGAAGTTTATAAACACTAGAAAATGAACAATATAAGTAGATAAAATGTAGGATTGCTATTTCATAGCATGCAATGGCTCTGTTGTGGATTCAGTCTGTCCTGTCAGACAAAAACTGACCTCTGATTGATGGTCAGTGATGCAGCTCTTGTCTGCCACTGTCAGAGCCGGTATCATCTCAGAGTTTCAGTCATAATCAATACCCTGTCTCATTTTGCATGTGATGAAATGATTGTTTCTGCAAAAGGTCACCCCACAGGAGGAAAGCTCTCCTGATTACATGCTCATAACTTGAAAGGGGTTTTCCTTGACTTTGGGTTGAAGCATTGTAATGAGCCATTTGACCCAGTTTTGAGCATAAATAAAACGATTTACGTGAGTCAAAGAAATCAACTCATCACAAAGCAGAAGAGATATTCTGATCATTTAAAAGTAGGGTTCTGTGGAAAAATCTTGACCAATTAATATCCTATTTTTTGTTAGCTCTTTGAATGGGTTCAGTTTGGAGAAATAGAGGTGAAGATTAGATTGATGACCACAGTTGGTCCGAACGTGACATAAACTCACAGAAAGCATTTTTATAGGTTCATGCAAACAAATTATGTGTTTATTTACATAGAATTCTGTGATTATTTTCAAGCTCAAGGAAAGGAAGCAGCAGCTAGCTGTACTGCTTTACACTGAGGTCAGTTCCATTAGAAATTTTATATTATTTCTGATGAAATAATTGTTCCATACATAACTGATGATGATGATGGACAGGTTTAAATGATAGCATTTGAGTGAACTCCATTTAAAAACTCCAGTCTTCAAATTTTGCATGTTTTCTCTCCATGTTTTGTACATGAGTTTTTGGCTGCCATTAACCCAGTCTTTTTTGGTTTTCATTACATAGAACTTGCTCCTGGCCTAATGCTTCATGTCTGTCTGTGTCTCTTTCCTGTCCTCTCAACCCCCAGCCAGTCAAAGCAGATGGCCACCCATGCTGCACATGGTTCTGGTTATGCTGGAGGTTTCTTCCCATTAAAAGGGAGTCATCCCTCTCCACTGTCACCAATATGCTTCTTGTGATGGGGTATTATGCCGAGATGAAGATTTTATGCAATCTGCTGGCTTCCCTAGCGAGAAGAAGAACACTGTTGGTTAAACTTCCGGTGCTGTCGCTTTCTGACACCAGGCAGGGGCTGGCTGAGATCAGGTTTACTTTCTTCAGAAGTTTAGACAAACGAGGTGAGACACTAATTTTTTGTATTTTTATTTTAACCAAATTGACATTTCATAATAATCTGAATGTGCTTGTATTGTATTATTGCTGGGTTAAATTAATTGTTATGGGATTTAAATCTGGATATGTTTAGAACTGAATTTGGATTTGGACATGTTTGACTTACTCAGGATAGAAGATTGCACCATAGTGAAGTTTTGTCACAACCTGTCGGTTTCCTTAAGAAGACAAATATTCAGTAATTGGGATTTTGTAATACACTGACTTTATTGCATTATAATTGGATATTACATTATAATTATTATTATAATTTGGACTTATTGCTTATTTATATAGTACCCTGAGAAAATCTTTGTTGTGAATTGGTGCTATATGAATAAACAGAACTGAATTGAAAATTGGATATTTAAATCTCTAAATACCCCAATCTCACATTACAAAGGGATTTTGGCAGAAATGTTATAAACTTCCAGACCCCACACTGCACCTCTCTGTTGCTGCAGCTGTTTCTGCTTGCAGAAAACAACAGAATTCTATGTAAATAACCATCTAATAAGGAAGTGATAAAGGTGTATGAAAAAGTGTCTGAATGAATTGCTATGAAATCTGGACAAGTTGAGTTGCCTTTAGATGACTGCAATCCACTTTGATCTTGGCTGCATGCGGACGAGCCATTAGCTCATTAGTCCTGTTGGATTTCAGCTCTGTTTCTCCAAAATGAACTTGTTCAAAATGTCAAAGAGCTATTTATACAACAGGTAAGATATTATTTGATACTATTCGATGGTTAGAATATCGTTTTACCCAAAACACGAGGCAACAAAATGCCATTTTAGGAATATGTGAACACTTGAGATCAACTTTTGAGATGCTCGGCTCTTTTTTTTTTAAGTGTCAAATCTAAGTTTTTAATTCATCAAAACATACACCCCACCTCTGGAATCTTGATGATGTAAGACCAAAAAGAGGAGCTGTAGGGCGCTTGTGTTCAGGTACATTCAGGACCCAGCAAATTATCACAGGTGTCATTTGGAATCTAAGGGTCTAAGACTTAAACTGTAAAGTCAACTCACAACTATGAATGGATCGACATCATCACTTTCCAAAAACAGCTCCTGCCAATAGCTTTTGACACATCATTTAAAGCTTTGACACCACTCACTCAGCTTCCTAACAAACCAGACTCACTTCAGGAGCACATAAGACACAGAGTTCTGACAGGTATATTTGACCACTTTCTTTATCTTGTTAAATGTTCTGTCAATCATGTATGGGGCGGTGTGGGACTGGGCAAAGAGACCAGCTGTTTCCTGCCCTCCCCTTTCTGTCTCCTTGATTCTGTGACACCTTTCAACCTGTCACTCCGAGAGGTGTGTCATGTGGACGAGTGTAAGACAATCTGTCCATACAATTTTCCCTTCCGTGGACATCAGCGCCATCTTGCTACCATCGATGTAAAACAGCTCTGAATGGCAACTGTGCAGTGAAGACAAAAACAATTGTGACTGTCTGTTGGAAAACTGTTCTAAGCTCTCTCTAGATCCCTTTCCAGGATGCCTGACGAGTCCTGATTAAAGCTTTTGGCTTCAATGAGGAACGATCCATCAAGGTTAGCTATCAAAAATCTCAAATCTGCAGCTTGTTCGCTGCTTTGTCTTTCAATAAGAAGAAAGGCACATCAAACGGCTGACAAAAACCCAAGATGAAAAAGGAATCTTTCTTTCACAGTGTGTCTGACAATGGGAGGTTTGAAGGAAATGTTAGAGACATAAGGAACCTTTTGCAATTTAGATCCCAATTCTTCAGCCCTTCTGTTCAAGCCCTGTGGGGGCAGAGGCAGAGCCAGAAATATTATTTTGCTTGGGGTTGCAGGACCTCTCAGGGAGGGGCACAGAAATTTATGATCTCCTGTTAATGTGCAATACCTCACACACACACACACAGCATCTGCTCACCTCTACAACAATCACAAAGTCATTTAGTTTCAAACACAAGGGGAAACTTGCGGCTCAAAAGATAAATATTAGGAATGGGCATTTTAAGCAAAAGCATTCTTTTAATTTGTGGTAACTTAAGTTGTCTTTTAATATTTAATATTCATTTAAACCCCCTGGGTACAGAAATATGTGCTGCTGCTAATTCTGTTACCTAGAGCTCACTGGTCTAATGGTTCTACATGAAGGGGAATGCACATATTCTTGCAGTAAAGCTGAACTTACCCCTGACCATAGTTTCCACTGTATAATACTTTCAAAAGAAACTACAATGGCAGAAACAAACACTGAGATGTTCTGAATTGTTTTTGGGCATAGGTGTGTACAAAAAAACAACAACACCCTAACTGGGAAAGCACCTTTAGGAAGCAGCTTGGCATGTCATTAACAGGTGCTGGTGTAAAAAAAAAGGTTCTCAAAGTTGCATTAATTCTTCAAATTAGCCAATTTTAACTAGACTTTGTACATTTGAAATTCACTGCCTATCACCAGTAAAGGTGTAAACAATCCTGTCAATGTAAAAACAAACAAATACAGCATTTCAGCCTCATAGAGATCACAGCCCCATGTAGTTACAAACACCTCCAATCAACACCATCCAAAGGTGTCATAGAAAATACCTGTACACATATTTATATAATGTGCCTTTCATGAATTGGAGAATTTGTTTGAAAAAAATGCTAATTTAAATCATAAACATCAACACAAATCATTTCATTTCATTTACAGCTGAAATTTGAAAATTGTTGTTATTGAAATGTGAAGAAAGGAAAAGGTGAGACTGCTCCTAAAAATATCCTCAAGGCAAGCCATTGTTTCTGTGTTTCTGTTAGTTGTACATACCACAAATGACATCTACTGTCACTTTTCTTCTGCAGTGTCTCAACAAACCACAGCACAATCAGATAAACTGTTAGCATGGCTACAACAGACTGGAGGGATTTTAGGCCCCCTGTTCACTGCTACAGATCTTTTCAAAACAGACATTTTCTGTGGAATTTGCATCTCTCATTTACATGCAAGCAGTGTTTTTGGTCATATAAAACAATTATTAGTGACCCTATCCAAAATGGAGATTTTTCAAACTCAGTTTTTATTGGATCTGTGTGGACTTGAGGCATGAAACTTTTTAGAAACAGTGGCACAACAACCTATTTAATACATGCCCAGGAGAAACCAAAACAAATGTGGAAGTGTTTTTAAAAGTTGGCTTTTCCATGTTTGATTATCTTGACACTGTCGCCACAAACTGTTGATCTTGGGCTAAAAAGGTTGGTAGTTGAGAGGAAACTGAAAATTGCTAGAAACTGTTACAGTTGTATAAAAAGATGGACAGCAGATTCGAAGTGACAGCAAAATCTTATATTTATGGGCACTGTCACGTTGTATTTTTGAAGTCTTTGGAATCTGTGCATTAGGAATGTGCCACAGAAAGTCCTGCCTGCTCTCCCACACACAATAAATGGACTTTTTGAAGCATTAAATAACTAATTACAGCTGCAATGTCAGAACTATGTGATTCAACTGAAGTCAACACCTGAAAAAGTTTATCTCAGGTGTATTTTTTTTTTTATTTTGAATCATGAAAATGGCCCATTTGTTTAAATTGTGTGTGTGTGTGTGTGTATATATATAAGTGCACACACATCTTCAGCTAGGCTAAGAATGTTTTTTTTCTCTATACTTTCATGTTGTTTTTGTTGACATTATCGCCACATAGTGGAGCTGCAAGGGTATTACAGTATTTTTGTTAGAATCATGTTGTTTTGCTAACAGAATTAAAAATAATTTAAAATATATATATAGTAAGTAGTGTAGGCAGGTCCTTAATGATATTCACTGAAGTATATTGAATTATTACTTAATGTAATTTTACTCTGAGTATATTTGTACTGCTAAAATGACAACATAAAAAATAAAATTGGGCCTTTGAATTGTACTTCAATTCTATCTTAATTTTCACTTTTTTTTTTCAAACACAGAACTAAGATGTAAAATGTTAAGTGAATCAGATTGAGCTTGTTTTTATAGCCAGCACTTTGCCCGCGATGACAATGTTGGACAAAGCTGTGGTTATCAAAATTAAGGGTTCCTTCCTTGCCCTATTGTCTAGAATTTTGAGCATTATAAGACAATTTTTTGTGTAAAACTCAGCATGAAAGGTGGTGAATGATTTGCATTCCTCCAAGGAATTCTAGGAATTCATTTACATTTATGCTTTTTGATAAATGGGCAAAATATTTTAGAGAACCAATCCTTGTGAGGAATTGTTTTTCCCAAAATATATTTTTAAATAGCAAAGCATCTCACATGAGAATACATGCAGTTTAGTTATCTTTCATTAGCAGGAAGCAGCAGTCTATTTAAATCTCTGTGCAACTCTTCTTCTTCAAACCAAACCTGTGACTGTAACTGTACTGGTGTTGGGTTTCTTTCTTCTCTGATGCTACATATTCTTCCTACCTTCCTTCGTCTATGCTATCACCGGTCCTTCTTTCAAACAGCGCTGCTGAGAAAGGAAAATGTCTGAGCAAAGAAAAGCTGCCGGCAGATAAAAGGTTCTTTTAACAGCCATTAGCAGAAGAGCAGACACAGTTTCAATCAAGCTGCTTTCACATCTGAGCCATGTATTATATCAAAAGAAGAAGAGTGTGGAGACGTGTGAATCACTGAGTGTAGGCATGTCTGCAAATGTCTGTGTGCAAATGTTTGACTCTGTTATGACTGATGAATTCTTTTGGATTTCTAAGGCAGGTAGAAGCGGGTGTTCGTCAGAGTGTGTGGGCGTGTGTGCCCATTTTTTAAGGTCAGACGGAGGTGTCAAGTATCTGCTGTCTCATCTCAGATTTGTCCATCTTCTATTTTTTTTGTCTTTGCAGTAGCTGTGATTGACAGTCAGATGGAGCAAGGAAGAGACAAGCGGTTGTTGGTGAGCCAGAGGTGGTGTGTGTATGAGGTGGTGCACACTCGTGAAGGGGCGATTTATGAGTCAGGGACAAACGTGAACACGCCACAATGACAGTCTCCATCACCCAAGCCTGATGAGAAGAGACAAGATGTGTCAGAACACAGGAGACGCATGTTTCATCATCAAAAGGCAAAAGGGAGGAGGGAAAAGTCCAGAAAAACACACAGCCACACTTGGACTTTGCACTGTTTGTTGAAGGAATTCATGGAGGGGACATGGGTAATCCTGCACTGTATGATGCACATATAAATGAAAAAGAGAGCAGATTTAGATCTGTCAGTCAAATGCGGCAGGCGGACAGAGAGCTACCCAGCAGAAATGGCAGCCTCAGAGCAATGTCACCCTTGCCATCACAGCAAGAGGGGGGGTACTTTCCTCTACTCCAAGGCAAACATTTCCACATCATGCACTTGACTCAGCAGAGAAATTTGATTTTCTGTTACATTTTTCCTCTGAATGGAGTTGAGCCAGTTGCTACCAGTCTTATCAAAATAAAAATGCGGTATAAAATATTATTTAAATTTGACGGATGACTTTCTTGTCATTTTGAAGTGATTTTCTTGCCATTCTGAACTGGGTTTCTGTGCAATGGTAATGAGTTTAACGAAACAGAGTTTAATTCTAACCAGACTGACTAGCTAACAGCTAGTCCAGCCAAGATCACAGCTGTTGTTTTAAAGCAACTCCAATCTAAAAAATGTCATATAAATTCAGTAAACACTATTCCAAAAACCAGATGGTCCCAAACTTTATATTCAAAGGTCCAAAGTTGATTGCCTTTATGCTGTTGTCTAAAGAATAGCTGATAAAACGTGTTGTATTTATTGGGAAATTATTCTGTTTTCTGCCTTTAAAGACAGTGTGACAGACCTGCTGTAAATGTAGTTTAGAGCTATGATCCCACTCTCTGTCAGGCTGATGCTGATGTTGGGAACATTGTGAAGCTCTGCTGACAGTTCTGCTCCAGAGTATTTTGTCTGTAACATTTGATTCTAGAGATTGTTGTATTTTATGTGACCGGATGAACTGAAGATTATTTTTTGTTCTTTATCTATAGTAGAGATGGCAGACGTGATGGTAAGAGAGGGAAAACACTAAGAAGTATGTTCAGTATTGATGTGTGCAAAACAATAATGTGCACAAGCTAGAATACAGTTTTGTGAGCCATGTGCACAAAAATAAGATGTGATTTAAAAAAACTGTGCCTTGTTTTTAAAAGTAGAATACCAAGGAAAGGTGAAGAAAATTGAAAAAAGTTGTTTTATTGTGAAGATGCTTGAAGGTACTCCCATACTTTCGACCCTTTCGGCCTTTGGAAAAGCTTTAGAAATTGTTTTATCTCACCACTGTCGCAGTTGTGAACTCTCCTTTATCCACCATGACAGTGTGAAATGGCAGCTCAGGTTGAGCCGACTGGAGCTCATCTGACGTATACAGAACAGAATAGCAGTTGGAAGAAAAACTGTTGTTATTTCAGTTGATACGTTTAAAAAAATAAGGTCATGAAGTCATGTTTAAAATTGTTTATCTTTGTTTTTGCCAGCCTCTGTAAAGCACTTCAAATTGCATGATTTGTATGAAAGATGCTATAGAAATAAAGCTTGATTGATTGACTGATTGATAAAATTCTGTCAACTAAAACTATTAATGCTGATGGAATATCAAAGTTGAAGAGTTGAACTTTAAATAGTCGCAGCAGCTTTAGTTTTAAGATGGCAGCAATCCATGTTGTTCTTAGCTGTGTTCAGAGTAGAGTGTGTTCAGTCCTGTCAGAATTTAAGTATATTTCTCCAAACTGAGGTCATTCAACGAGTTACCTACAACATGTAAGATATTAATTGTTTATAACATTTCCACTGACCGTCACATCAGAAAGGCCAGGATATTATATAAGTTACATATAAAAGTTATTCATCGCTTACCACAGGGCTGTGGTAGCTCAGTGGTCTGTGCCTTGGTCTTGTAATCCTGAGGCTGCAGGTTTGAGCCCAGGATGCGTCAGGGTGGGCCTCCAGTGTAAAACATTTACTAAATCTTTTGTGCAAAATCACCCACTGTGGCGACTCATGCACAAGGGAGCAGTTGAAAAAACAACAACATTCATCACTTACCATGAGAGGTAAGTAAGAAGATGTATCGACTATACATCAGTCTTATTCTAAACCCAAATATTTTAACCTTGTGCTTTTTTTTTTAACATTTTGTACAGCTGCCTCCTCAGTCATGCTGATGTTGAGTATTTGATCTTATTGATGCCACTTTTCAGCTGAGTTCGTTTAGGGAAATATTGTGGGTTTTTTTAAAATTTAGCAGTAAAATTCTTATTAGAAAAACAATCCAAATTAACCTAAACTTTTATTTTAGAATTAAGAGAACCACAGGACTTCAAGACAATTGAGACGTGTAAAAATACATGGTGGTCATGGTGGCGGACAATAATAATTTTGCATGGAAAAGAAAAGTTCAGTGTTTAAATATAAAAAAACTCTTGGGTTTTGAAGTGCTTCTTGTTAGCGATGCCAGCAGCTCAATAACTCCAGCTTATTAATCATACTGCAAGATGAGTCTGTCTAGCTTTGTATCTTCAGTAAATAACTCCCATTGAGATTTGGAACATATGTCATTCCTTTCTTGTGGGAAGCAGGAACAAAACATTTAATTGATTGCTAACACTATGAAGGGATACTTATTCCCTCTGTGCAAAGTGCTGTTCAGTTGATTTAGTCATAAAATTTAAAGCTGACTACAAGCAAAACCTGCCATTCTCCCAAAGACTTCTGTCTTCCTTGTCAAAGCTGAAAACAAAACAGAAATGACATTTATGCATTTTTGTGGTTTATCTGAAAGACTGAGCTGACTTTCTGAAAACACAGCAAATGCAGAATCTTGAATATTTTCTTGTAGGTGTATGTTATATGTTACTATAACCAATTACTCTCTTCAAATATCATTGACTTTCTTCTGAGTGTGCTTCTTGTGAAAAAACAACGGTTTGGCATTTATTGAAAAGGATGTTGCATCCAAGGTGGGTTTCAAGTGATTTCAGAGCTGAGCTTTGTCTTTCAAGGGGGAACACTTGGTGCAATATGATTGCTACATCTTTAGCTGCTGCCTATGAAAGGTGAAAAAAGACAATATTTTCATGGCTGTGTGGGTTTGTGTGTCTGTTACCAAAACAGGTCATGAACCACTGGGCAAATTTAATGAAACTTGCAAAAATCACCATCAAATCAATCATTTAATGAACATCTAAAACTGATAAACTGTTAGAATCAGCTGGATTCAAGATGGCTGCCCCAACCTACTGACCCTTAAAGACACAACAAGGACTATAACTCAGTCAGTTTTACAAATATTGACCCTCAATTTGGTGGTAGTAGCTCAGACGGATCACATATTCAAAGCCTTAACAGGCTGTGCAAGATCTTTGTTTAAAATTTTGCCATTACCTCTGATGTAAACTCTGTCTGTTAGCAAAATTACTCATGAACCATTGGATTTTTATTGAAACTTTCAGGAAAGAATCACTGTATGTAGAGACACTATTCAAAGTTTAAACAGATCAGAGAAAGTTGGACTGTACATGGCTGAACATTGGGATTTTGACATTTTCAACAGCTTTAACAATTAATTTTCAAGTTTTATGATTTTTACAGATTTTTATGTAATGTTTAACTGACAATTCATGGTGTCACACTAACTTTTGAATGGTTTAAAATCAACTATTTTAAAACAAATTCATAGTGCTCTCACAACTCTTATTGGTACATATACAAAATGTACGTCAAAATGTAGACACTTGTGTCTTCTTTCCCAAATTCTGTCTCAGTGCTATGGTTTTCTCTCAAAACCCCCTCCAGAATATAGAGTGTAAGTAGCTGGTGGTGATGGACTGGCGATCTGTCCAGGGTGTACCCCACCTCTCACTCACTGCCCTTCAGGTTTTTGTGACCCTGAACAGGATTAAGTGCATATAAAAGATGGATGGTTGGGCAGATTACTTTTGCATCAGATATTAAGTCTGCCCAATTACCCTCTACACATTCTGTTTTCCAATGCATGTCTTACACAGAACATTGTAAGGAACTGTGTGTTAGAACTGTGTTCTAACACAATAAGTCTTATGTCTAAATAAACTTTACTTTCCATGTAAATAACCATAAGATGCAAAAGCGTTGTGGTGTAAAGGTCAGTAATGCTGATTAATACTAAATCAATTATTAGCTACAATTTTTCTTTCTTGAGTCCTTGACCCTCAGTTTTTGTCACCAAAAAAAACAAACAAACCAAAAACACTTTTACTTATTGTTAAATATCATCCAGCAAGCCCTTAGTCTCAGTTCTGGTCTGAATTCTCAGATATTTTTTGTCTGACTTATTATTAAATACTGACAATGTCATAATAGTGGAGGATTTCAATATCCATGTAGATGTTGAAAGTGATAGTTTAAACATAGCCTAATAATTTAATCGAGTCAACTTGTTTTATCTAAAATGTCCACAAACCTACTCATTCTCTTCATCACACTCTTGGTTCTGACATAAGGCATAGAGATTAAACATTTAATTATACATCCTCACAAAACTGTTCTGTCACATAATTTTTTATAATCTTAGAGTTTACATTGACTGACTACACAGTCTCTCAGAGTAAATTTCATTATACAAGGTAATTATCAGAGAACTCTGCAAGACAGTGGAAAATAACAATGGAAGTGATCTTTTAAACAGATTCTTTGGTTACAGAGTAATGCAACAGAGAGCAGCAAATTTGATGATCTTGTTGACAGTACTACAACTTAAGTGCAAACATCATCTGATAAAATTGCTCCTCTGAAAAAGAAAGTAATCAGTTAGAGGCAACTGGCTCTTTGGTTTAATTCAGAGTTATGTGCTTTAAAACAGGCATCTCGAAAGTTGGAAAGAAAATGGCGCTCCAGTAAGTGGAGTATTGCAATTCTTTATTATCTGGGTGTCCAAAACAAATCTTTAAAAAGTCTTAAATTGATCCAAAATGCTGCTGCTAGATTCCTAATGAGAATTGAAGGAAGATATATTATTTATCCAGTTTTAGCCTCTCCAGTGGCTCCATGTCAAATTCAGAACATAATTTAAAATCTTACTTCTAACATACAAAGCTCCCAATAACCAAGCTTCATCCTATATTAAAGATCTTATTGTTCCACATTTTCCTGTTCAAAAAGTGTCCAATATGTCCATGTATTTGGATTGACATGACTCCCAGTCAATAGTGTACTGTTCTTTTAGAGTTTTGTGGTGTAATGTGACAAAAGTGTAGACGTTCACAGTTCCTTGTTGGTTCCAGTTTAAATGTATAATATATGTTATACCCCTTCTTTACTGTTATTGGTGTATTTTCATGGCAATGTTACAGCATCACATACATGCATGGTATAGGTGCTGCAGGACTGTGGGTTGATTTATGCATTTCCATGGGGATACAAATATTTCTAGAAACAATGTTGTGTTGGCCCTGCGATGGACTTGCGACCTGTCCAGGGTGTCCCCCGCCTCTCGCACAGTGACTGCTGGGGATAGGCACCAGCTCCCCGCAACCCGGAATGGAGAAGCGGGTAAAGAAAATGGATGGATGGACAATGTTGTGTTAGATAAGCTATTTTTAGAAATAATACCAACAAAAAAGATTGATTTTTGACCACACATTCCTGTGTGGTCAAGGCCTGAGTTTTCATGTCCACTGGAACTTGATGAGCTCAATTCATCTAACTGTAATTCCTGCACATGTATAGAACAAGAACATGGGCCTCACATATCCATTTGCCAGACAGGCACCATGTAAGCTGTGTGCTCCCAACCGTTCTGTTTGTTCTCATTAAATGGCAGGCAGAGAGGTTACTGGGTAAAATAATGAATCATTGCTGCTCTTTCCAAGAATTTATGACCCAACTACATCTAAATATACAAACAGAACGACCAGCAATAAAACTGTCTGCAGTTCTGATGAGTTATGGGGATGATTACAAAGAAAGCTCATAAATCTTTACTGTCATCAGAAATTAATGGTAGCCTATAGCTCATTCATAAGAAGTCACTTAGATAAAACATGTTGGAAACAACTCTATTAAATACCACTGACTGCACACTTAATAATAATGTATGTTTAAATTGTTAAATTATTACTAAAGATCTGTGGATAATATTTTTCAAAATAATGAGCTGTAAATGAAAATAAAAATATTTATGTACACTAATTCTCCCGTTTAATTTTCTCAGTTGGAGTTACTCAGTAACTTTGGACCCTGTTGTAAGATTTTAGTGATGTCATGTAATAAATCTTTTGACAAGTGATTAATAGCATGTAATGTAAGGAATTATTTTCCACATTTAAATAATTCTTAGAATTTATTATAAGAACATAACATTACAAATATAAATAAACATTTTAAAAATGCACATAAGCACTTATGTATGGATGCATGCATTCACTAAGTTGATAAAGTTTGAGTTATTAACATTTCACTGCTTTTAAATGCAAATATTTACAAATGTACCATTACAGGCTTAACCTTGTGCTTTCATTAAGTTGCAGTCAGACTAGTCTTTCAAATGCCAATATATATGCCAATAATGTATTACTGCCAACTGCTAAAAAGTGAAAGTATATAATGTTTTTGCCCATGTCCATGTGTGTGCTTGTTTGCCTGACTCTTAGCAAAGTGTCTCATGAACCACTTGACAGATTTTGATGAAATTCACAGAACGTAATCCTTAAATGGATATTTACAACTGATTATAGCCAGCTGACAAAACAACAATGGCAATAACTTAGTCAATTTTACAGATATTAATCTTAAATATGGTATGGTAGTAACTGAGGCTGATTCTCAGTACATCATCTGAGTGCTTAAGAACTGTGCAAGATCTTTTAAATTTTGCCTTTAGCTATATGGAGTCAACTGTCAGTTAACAAAATATGTCATGGATGTTAATGACATTTTCAAGTGACAATCATTAGAGCTACCTCTACAACAGATTAAATTATAGAGTCTATCCAATTCAATATGGCCACCACAGCCATAGAAAACACAAAAATGGGTACAATTCAGTTTTTACAGATATTGTGATAAAAATTTATTGTGGTTGGAGCTGATAGTCATTCACAACACATACTCCAAGTGCTACTCATTGCACAAGGTATTTGCTTAACAAACCAAAATTGAGTATAACTATGTCAATGTTACACATATTAAGGTAAAATGGGAAGTAAAAGTAGCTGGAAGTCTTTTACAACACAAACTCTGACATCTTGCAATATCACATGCGATCACACATTTTTTTATGGTTTCATTAAAACTCCTTCAGTGCCCTCATTTGTCAACAAAATGATCTTTGTGTAAAAGTTTGGCAATATGCATTCCATCAAGGAAATCTATGTCATTCATTTTTTTCAAGTACTTGACAATAGACATACATATACGCATTCTAAAAATGAATATAAGCCCTATATATGTGTACATGTACATTTTTTACATTCTTTTTAGTTTGAGTTATTTACATCTTATCCAAAAGTTAGTTTTTAATTCAAGTACCTACAAATGTTCTGTTACATGCTAAACCTTCCATTTTCATGAGGTTGCAGTCAGACAAAATCTTTTAAATGCAGATATTTTTGAATTTTTTAATTTACAAGTACTTTTTACACAAAGCAAGGCAGGGGGATAAAATCCCATACTACTGTGAAATGTAAATTGCCTGCTTGTTTTTATTTGTATCAATGAGACAACAGTTCCCACTGCCATCTCTAAAGTCTGAGCAACCTCCTCGTCTCCTGTGTGCATCTGTGATCTGTAACCCTCGTGGCCTCGAGACGCTGCTGTCCTACTGATGTTTCTTTGCCCCCGTCACCCTGCTGCTGCTCTCTGACTGAGAGGAGGAAGTCTCAAATGGCTTCCTGTGGCGACTGAGCTTGACCAGTCTCAGAAGATCGCTCGCTTGTGAACAACTCATCCGCCAGCACTTCTGTTAGAAAACTCTGCTGTCCATTTTTTTCCCCCCACACTTTTATTAGAAACAGAAAGTAAAAGCTACAAATCAGGGCAAAGAAAAGATTCACATGTCAGATTTTTATACATATTGAGATCTTAAGTGTAAATCATAGTATGAAAAATGACATACCAGTGTGAAAGAATGCTACATTAGCTAATATTCAACCTCTGCACTTTTGCATCACTACTGAATTTATCAGTCCACCTGATCAGAGCTACTGACATAATTCAGAGTTCGTCGTATGAGCGGCACTGAAAACCAGACACGGAGGTGGAGTAAAAGGTAAGTGGTTTTATTTACAAGTGCAAGAATGCACAGTGAGGGACAACCAGGAGGATCAGAAACGGCAAGAAGGAGCCAGGTGAGACTCGGGTACAGGGTTAGTTTGATTGTGCAGTAGAAGATCTTGTGAGTAATAGTTTTTGTCTTACAGGTCAGAGGGAGCAGCATGGCACAGAGGCGAAGCTGGGCAATCCAGAGGTAATCCAGGAAGGGAGGTGTCCAGAGATCCAGGAGCAGGTAAGTTCCAGGTAGCCAAAAACAAAGCATAGAGTAGGGAAGCACAACCTGAAGCGACAGGAGAAATACAAAAAAACGAATGTTAGCGTAGCCGTGAGCTTGGAGTTAAGATCTAGAGGCTGAGACTCTAACCAGTAAAGATCTGGAACCAGCCAGAAGCTTAAATACCGGTGCTTCTCGTCAGGTGAAATCTGCTTCAGCTGTGGAGGAAGAGTTAGCAGGACGGAGACAAAACTCAGATCTTTACAGCTTCTGGTCATTTCAAAAGTTTACATAACTCTCAGCAGTTCATGAACATTCATCCAGAGGTTTAAAAGATATTTTGCTAACAATCAAACACGGCTGACTTCAAAATCTTATGCTAATTTTTTAAGCAAGAATCTTGCATAATGAGTAGCATTTGGAGTATGTGTTTTCACCAACTCTCAGCTACTACCACATCAAATTTTACCACAATACCTGTAAAACTGACTGAATTATACCTTCTTCTATATTTTCTAAGCTGACTTGGTTGTGGCAGCCATCTTGAATTAAGTTAGTACAAAAAGGTAATCAGCTGTAGATGTACATTCAATGATCACTAAATTTCATGAAAATTTGCCTAGTAGTTTATGAGATATTTTTCTAACAGAGTAGGAATCGACTCCAAATAGTAAACGGCAAAGTTTTAAAAACAGATCTCATGTGATCTGTTTAGGCTTAGAGTATGTGATAGGGGTTGGTCTCAGCAGCTAACCATCCAAATTCAAGCTTAATATTTCTAAATCTGACTGAGTTGTAGCCAGCTTTGTGCTTGCTAAGGTTGATTAGCTGTGGTGGCCATCTTAGATGGGGTTGGTTCCAAAGGATAATCAGTTGTAGATGTAAATCTAATTGCTTTCTGAGTTTCAGACCGAACGGACTCTAAATTGTTAATGGTAAAATTTTAAACAAAGAACTTTTGCAATTAATTATTGTTCAAAATATACTGTATATTGGGGCTCAATCTCAGCTTCTACAACACCAAACTTTAGGTCAATATCTGTAAAATTGACTGAATATAGCCATTTTTGTTTTTTGTTTTTCAGTCAGTTATGGCAGCCATCTTGAAGTGAGTTTATTACAAATCTTAAACAGTTGTAGATGTACATACAATGATGCCTTTCTGCAATTTCCATTATAGTTTGTCTAGTGGTTTCTGAACTACTTTGGTAACAGAAATACATACACAGATACTGGCAAAAACATTATCGCCCACCTATACTTTTCTGATGTGGGTGATAATTATAAGAACATAAGGAAAGTTTTTCTGCATTTTATCTACTAGCCTGTGTCTTTTGCTTCCCTTTAAATTAATATCCCAGTGTTGGCAGCAGCTGCCTGACAGTGCTCTCCTTTTTCTTCTGTTCTCACCGTCCATCACTGCAGGTGTATAATTACACTGCAGCTACTGGCTGAGGTTAGACTTTGGAGCTCTCGAGCTTGTCCCCTCTCTCCCTAAAGGACATGTGCGACTGCTTAGACTCTGACTGGGGTTCACCAAGCTACTTGCTGCATGCTTCAGTAAGCAGCTAATTTCCCAGGGCTCAGTACACCAAGCTATTAGTGCCAAGGCTAAAAACTAGCTGCCACACAAATCTGCGTTGGTGAGATCTACAACCGGGCTGCCGAGCAACCAGAAGAGTTTTGACATGCTCAGAGCTCACGGTGATTATTCATGCATGTACTTGTGTCCTCCTAAATCTCTGTTTCCCTCTAATTGGCTGACATTACCTGGTAGGTTTTGCCCATGAACCAGCTGTTCTCACAGGCTTGTACTTTCTGTTTTACAAAATGGACAGATATCTAAATTCTTACTTGTTTGTAACAATTAGCAACAATACACACAGACTGTGTTTTGCAGCAGTCATTATGGACTAAATTGCAGACTGTTTCCCATTGCTTTGCCTCCAAATGCTTTCATTGGCTACCTGACAGGAATTTGTCTTTGGGTAGATGTATGATTTTCAGCACCAATCAAATGTCCCTCTTGGATGTAATAAATTACATCTGTCTGGATGTAATCACAGAAGATTGCCAGATATTTGATAACCATGCAAATAAACTGGACAGCAAAAGAGGGCAAAGTGGCACAAAACAAGTGTTGATATATTCAGAACATGCAGCCCTGTATAAAAATGGGTTGGTTCTCTTCATACAGTCATCTTTATGTGCTTCATTGGAGCTGCACCAGACTAAAGTTCCAGTATCATTTACTTCACTGAAGTAGGCTGGTGATTCATCACTGAAAATGACTTCCATCCAATCATCCACACTTCATGACTGCTCCTCTTTAGACCACTGGAACCAGAGCTAGGCCAGTTGAACAGTCGAACAATTAATTGGTCATTCTAAGTTATTTTTTAAATAACTGTCTGTATCTGTCCATACTGCAGGGCAGTGTTCCTGTTGCTTTATAGACAGTAGAAGTATGCAACACACGGGTAATGCTCGTGTCAAACACCTACAGGTAGAACCTAGAGCAATGGTTTCTAGACTTTTAGGATTCAGACCCACAAAAATACCAGTGGCAGAGGCTTGTGACCCCAGATATTGCTGGTTTAAATATAATAACCCTTTTAAACAAGAACAATAACAACATAAACAGCCTTAACAATTGTGATAAATATAATTTTTAATAATTTAAGACTACTATATTTATTCCCTGTAACATTAATATTAAATGTTATTAGCAACCATTTTTAGATTTAAATTGATTTTTGTTGCAAAGCAACATAGCTTTGCAAAAATGGCCTTGCTTTTTTTTAGCCATTTATATTTTTGTATGACATTTAATGTTATTTTTAAAGAAAAAAGGCAGATAATTGTAAAATTGTGTCACAAAGCTTGTCATATATGTCTGTGTTTGGGTTCTGTTAGGATTTTGGTTTTGTTTTGTATGGTTTTGCTTGTCTTGTTTTGGTATTGTTATGTCTGTTTCTTCATTCTCTCCTTACCCTCAGTCTGTTTCTGCTTTTCTGCCACGCCCACCTCCACCTGCCTTCACTTGTAATCACTCACCTGTGCCCACTTATCATAATTATTCCTCTGTCTTTAAAACCCGATCAGTTTCTCCATTCCCTCGCCAGTTCATTCTCTCAGGTATGTCCATGTATTGTTGCTGTCATTCGTCTCACCACAGCTTCTGCAGAGCCCCCAGCTTATACCAAGTCTGCCGTGCCTACGAAGTTTGTGGTCGACGCTCCTCGCCAGGCCGCTCCAGAGGGGGTCGTGGTCGATGCCTCCTCGCCAGCCATGTCCTCGGAGGAGGTCGATGCCTCGCTTCGCTCTGCTCCACCGGCGGGTCTGCTTCGCCTTGCCTCGCCCCTATCTGCGTTTTGGATTTTTGTTATAGTCGTTTTGCTGCCACATCAGCTTTTGTTGTCAGTTTAGTTATTTAAAAATAAATGTTTTATTCATTAATAATGAGTCTGCGTATTGGGTTCACCATGCTCTCCTCCAGTCGTGACAGACCTTAGTACTTACAATCAATGGTGTTATCAACTCTGGTTTTGGAATGAGGAAATCTGTCTCCTTTGGAGGCTACATATATCTGTGACACAGAGCAGCTCTTATATATACAAAGAAGTACAACAGCTACTGTTCTTGCTCATTATTTGACATGAAAGGCAGTTGATCATGTAACTGTCTGTTTGTTAGCAATTTTTTTTACAAATGAGTGGGCAGATTTTATTAAAACTGTCTGTTTTTTTAATGCACATGGATAGAGACACAAACGGTGACCTGCTTTTAGCTGCTCCAGGAGGCTACGGGGGGGTAAGCTGCTCTCACAACAAGGCTTAAGTGACGTGACCATGCTGCCCTTCTGCCTGACATTTCAGTTTGAATTGTTGCCACAAAAACGATTTAAAGTGGTGGGGACATCTTTAGTGATAATTTCACCAGACAGTCATGCTGACTGCAGCACGATGTTGCTTCGAAAGACTCAACAAATCTTGTGACGTTTCAATATCATAAGATTGTGTTACACCCCTGCTGTTTGCAGGTCAAATTGAAAGAAAAAGACGAAATGATGCAACTTTTTTTTTACTTTTTATATTAGAGTAAAAATAACGCTTGGCAAATCTTGCTGTACATGACCTGCTAACTTAGACTTTTCCCAATGGAAAGAGTGGTTTGTTTTTCTGTCTCAGCTACTGGGAGAGTTATTGTTATTTTATTTTAAGAAAGAAAGAGACCTCGTATTTGGCTAGTGCTTCTTTTTCTTGCTGTATCAATTTGTGACTCAAGTGTAGCAGTAAATCCCTAGACACACATTTACCGCTGATTAATTTTTGGAGTCAACCCAATTCAAGATGGGCACCACAGCTAATAAACCAAAACAAGGGTAAAATTTAGTGAATTCTACAGATATTAAGCTACAGTTTTGTGTGTTAGTTGCTGAAAATCATTCCCAACACAAGCTCTAACAGATGGTGCAAGATCTTTCTTTAAAGGTTTGGCAAGCAGAGCAGAAAGTGATCTGCCATTCCTTCAAGGAAATCTATGTTTATTTTGAACATTTTTGTAGTCTGATGGTTCTCAAGAAAGTATTTCACTAAGCCATCTTCAGAAAAGGCCAAGAATAATATCTGCATCCAACTGGTAAAACTGTGTGCTAAAAAAACAGAAAAAGAAAAACACAAAGAACATGTGATGTCACCTGAAATGTCCACATCACCGGATCTTTACAGAGAAAAAGAAAAAGAACTTGAACCAGCTACAACAAAGTGCTGAATTAAGTTAGAGAGTTATATTGTACTTTTATCATGTGAAAAAATATAAAACAAATAATAAAATAAGATATTGGCGCTAGATATTGGCCATTAGATGCCCTGATTCAAAAAGATTGGTTGAGCCACAGAAAAACCAATATTGGTCCACCTCTAACTGTTCAGCTGACCATGATTTCTAAAAAAAGCTCCTATTTTCTTCAGTGGTTTTTCCACAGTTCAATCACAAGCTCACTGGTTGGGGCAATATTTCCTGTCAATCATCCAGCTCCAAAAGTTAAAGTCTGCAGGAACTCTCTTTTAACTACAGACTCATTTACATACCCACACAGGATGCAGATTTAGAATTGATTCTGACTAGTTCAAATCTTATTCTTATTTCTGAATTGTTTTTATAACTTTAATTTGAAAGGCCATTTTAAGCCTGTTTTGTCCCAGTTTACATAGTCTTCCTGTATTACTGACTTCTTAGTAACACCCCGTCAACTCCACCTTAAAAAAATATACTAAATACATCAAGCTTATGTTTTACTTAAGTACAATATTCTGAAAGTTGAGCACCAAATAGTATGGGTTTTGTGTTCATTGGCATGAATACTTCTTAAAATGTTCAGTCAGATTGTGTTAAATTGACTGAATCCATTCCATTTAATTCCACTTACTCCATTTAATAGTTTTGTTATACCGTTGATTTTTTTCTCTTCAGCTACACTTGTGATTTGCGGCTACATTTGATGCAACATTTAAACATCAAGTAATTTTCTACATTGACTGACCTTCAGCTTTTAAAGTACTAATACACAGACACATCTTTTCTATTACTTCAGCACTTGAGGGTCCAGTGCATTATTAGGTTGGCCCTGATCTATTTCTAAATATCTCCAACCCAACAAAATATACCCTGAGTACAATATGGTGCAAGGACATAAAACGTGGGCTTAACTCAGTCATCTATCAGCTCCTCTATGTGTTATCAAATGGCTGGAGATCTGTACTTTTGTGGTAAGACTTGTGTACACACACTTCATCACCACAATATCATTCTTAAGTGAATTTTTAGGGTCTAGTTTGCAGGGAAGTTAGTGATGAGTGATGGAGAACATGGTGGTCGGAAATCTTCACAAATGTTTGGCAGCTTTAATATAAATGGCTCGGAAAGCAGGGATCTCTTAATTTCTATCAATGATTGAAGTTTTGCTGATATGCATTACTACTTTTTAATTAAATTTCAGTATAAATGTCATTAATCTTTAATTAGCTGGTGTAGATTCTCAGTCATCCAGGACATGGTAAATCCAAAAAAGGTTAAAAAACAAAAACAACAGAACTTCTATTCTGTAGATGAAGACGTTTGTTTTTCATCTAAGGAGCTTTATCAGTTCCAAAAAGCAGAGTGTTTTTGGACTTGCCCACACTCTCTGCTCGAATGAGAAGCAAAACATCTTCAACTACAGAATAGAAGCCCAATTGTGTTTTTTTTTTTTTTTACCTTTTTTGAATAGCCTTAAATTATCACCATTACTAACAGAATCTTTTGTGCTATTCTCGATGTACATAAAGTCGTCCCCTGTGGTTTGACAGAGAGACAGGAGGAGGAGGGGACAAACACTGCCTCCAAACAAATTACCTACATAGAATCAGTGACCTTGACCAGAACCCCTTCCCAAAGCTGGGGGCACAACAGCAAAATAAGCAGATTTTCAACCTTGTCTCCAGCCTTAACTCTCTACACCTCACAGCCCATGAAGTCCCAGTGGGTTGCAACTTGAAATCTAAATGAATTTTCAATTGTGATTATAAGCAATAGACCTTCACAAAATACTCCAGATTAATAAAGTTAAATCATGCTGACAGCACCATACCCATGTTGAAACAGGGTGGTGGCAGCATCATGCTGTGGGGACTTTTGTATCTGCAAAAACAGAAAAAAACTGGTCAGAGTTGAAAGAAAAATAAATGCAGCAAACTGTAGAAATTTTTTTTTTTGTTTGTTTTGTATATTTTTTTTTTGGTTATGTCTTCTTTGTTTCACGGTGAAAAAAATAATTTGTATTTTCAAAGTCACAGCTATAGTGTGTAAATTAAGAGATACGACTCCCCCAAATTCCTTTTATCTTTCCAGGTTGTAAGGCAACAAAACACAGAGAAGCCCCAGGTGGGTTACATCATTCAGTGCAATCCACTGTTTGATGCAGGGCACCAAAGGCCAGTGTGAATCTCATTCAAAGAAGCTCCCGAGTTCAAACTGTAGGCTCATTTAGCTACAGTTTTCTAATAATACGTAAAGCAAAAATGATCACAGTGTATTTTTCTGTCTCCGTTTCAACACAGGAGCTCACAGTAAGGGAGGTAAAGAAACAATGAGGATTCTGGCTCCAGATCTCACATCATCAGGCTCCCGACTCACTAATAAAAGACTGTTTTGGCAAAAATGTGTTTGTTTCAATAATGTGGCTGTTTAAATGCCTAAATAAAGAGAGGGGAAATTGTGGTTTGCTTGCTGTGTATTCTCCTGTAGTGACCTAAATTCACAGCAGATGTCTTTTTCTCTTACCCAGTGGAAACAGCATGATTAGCATGATTAGTCTTTGTATAATCCTGCTGTGTGAGTGTTAGCATACAGTATCTATGTGATTATTGGGTGCTCATCCTATTTCTAAATGTGATACTGCCTGAGTTAATACTTTAGGTATATGGCTACTATTGGACACATTTAAAGAAACCAGAGTCTCGAGACTCAGTTGCCTCTAAATGGTTCTCCTGTCTGGGGTTGACAGGCTAACATGCCCATTACTAATCCCCATGAAAGGTGCTTGATCAGGAGCGGAGAAGCCTAAAGACGGGTCCCCATTTCCCAGAGCTATGAACATGTACCATTGGGGTTTTAACTGACCTCAGAGACACAACCCCCAATCCTCAGTGATCCTTGGGATGAGCCATAAAAATGCTGCTCCAAAGAGATCTTCTGCCCAGGTATGCCAGTGGCAGCCAGGTGTCAAGGCGAGCATCAGCACTTTTTATAAAGACAGTGAAGTGAGAGAAGTGGGAGGCAGGAGACTGAACCACCAAACCCAGTAACAAAAAAAAGGCACATACAGTACATACAAAGCATACATTCCACTATCTTCAATCCAGTCCACTAACTCTCACTTAAGGGCAGTCATTTGGCACGGAGATATTGCTCTTTGCTGCTTGTCTGTGAGTGTGTGAAGAATCCCTTTCATCTCAGCACTGCTACCAATCTTGGAGCCACCCCCACTACCATCGCACAGCTTCCCGGTCTCCAGTTTCCTCTCCTCCAGAGATAGTAGCTGCCCTAAAAGCCCCATTACTCTTCAGGTGATTGTCCATTCTAATGTGATGACACAGCAAGTGGTAGAGCTATGCTTCTTCACTTGCAGCAATCTCAGTGCAGGTAAAAAGGAGAGTGTAGCAAAGGATGTTCCAAAAAAAGAAAAAAAAAAGAATTAACATAAATATTAATAATCCTATGATGTTTTTAAATTTACTTTTACTGTTTGTGCAGCACTATTAAATAGAAGAATCTTTCACAGCTCTAAAGGAATTAGCCCCCAAGAATAAGCTAATGCATGCAACTATCTAAATATACAGTATGTGTATGTTATTAATTACAGTGGTGATCACCCATTTGCTTAATCGTGTTTACTTTTTTAAAAAAAGGATAATAAAATTAGCATCACAGAGCCCAAACAACCACATAGTGTAACAGAACTTAGAACAATTGCCTGCTTACTGTGCATCTAAACAACTGCTCTATTATTATCTAGTATAATGGCTCAGACTGGTGGACAGTCACTCTACAGCACACCACCCACTCAGCAACTCTCCTCAATGCTGTTCTATTTCAACCGTCACTGCTTCAGAAAAAAACAAAAAAAACAAACAAACAAAAAAAAAAGCCAACTAATTTTTATCCCCCTCACTCCATGCTTGGACATTTAACCTCCCTGAGCAGCTCTTTACTGCCTTTATGACAGTGCTGTCTAAAAAACAATATTGTCTGGCCACGTTTTGCACATAAGATAGAGTTTAATCTTACTGTAGCCCTCAAAAGAGAGAGAGACAAAAAGAGGTAGAGAAGCTTTGGGTCAATTTGACCAGAAGGCCACGAGAGGGTTAAAAGTATTAAATGAGGTTTATATAAATATTGAGTGTCTATGTGAGGCATAGAAATAATGCCTAATAGTTACAGAAAACATTTCTACAAAATATTTGAAATCAAAATAATTAGGCTTCCACTAATTCCAGTATGTTAAAAGTAGATTCAAACGTCATATTGGTCACTGTTTGATTTTCGGCTATTGTTGACAAAATATTTGTTGTGAAAGGATCTTAAGAAAATCTTTGGTCATGAGATTGACTCAGCGGTTTGTTGTCGCTTAGTGGGACAGGCTCACCAACAGCCAATTTATCACTCTCACAACCAAAAACAACCTACAACAAATATCAAGCAGTGTCAGAAATTATTTGGAAAAAATGTGGAGTGTGACTGCTGCTGGGATATCTTTTTCTCATGAACTCATCCACAGTTATCTCTTTTTCTCATCTTTGCTCTCGTTTAAGAACATGAGATTTCATTCACACTACTCTATATGCTTTTAAAAATGTATGGAGTAGTGTATACCTCATGCTCACACACAAATGGAGGTTTTGCTAAAAAAATGAATATTTTTAAAAAACACTTTTCAAAGTGGTGATTTTTAAAACCGACAATTTGGGGGATCTGTGTAGATGCATAGCTTTGCAGAAACAATAACACAGCAGCCTATTTTTGACATAAAAAGATTTCAAAAGGACCCAAGGATGCAGATTAACATGAGGATTAGTTTCACAAAAATGAGGATATTAATTGCAAAATAAAAGGCTGACAAGGCAGCAAACAAAATGCCAAAGAGACCTAAGCAATGAGGAGCGTGCAGGGAACAGTCGGAAGACCAAACAGTATGATGAAAAGGTGAGAACTGGGTGTTTAAGTAGGCTGGGAGGAGTGATTACAAGTGGAAACAGCTGAGATAAATGAACGTAGGGAGTAGGTGAGAATGGCAAACTGAGGGCAGGAATGACAGGAAAAATGGCCGACAACACAGAGAGACACCTGGCAACAAAATCTACTAAACCCAAGAAATCCCAAAATAAACAAGAAATAATCCTAAAGAGAACTTAAAGAACAACATGACAAAACTGAACTGAATCTACAATAATCAACAAGAAACACAAACAGGCACGGATCGGGATCATTTTTGTCATCATCTCTTGGTGCTCTAGAAACAAACAAATAAGGGCCTTATTTTAAGCTGGATTTATACTCTGCGAGAAGTGTAAAAAAATTACTCTTGCTGACATAGTTTCAAGATGAAAATGATGTCATTTTGTTCTCCTAGGAGCTCCGACAATCAGTTCTTAACACAAGGTCTGGGCAGAACTTTTTTTTTCTCCTGGGGGTTTGCCTCAACTATTTGTGTGATTGGCCAGAAATATGAAGCGGGTGTGGTTAATGCAGCCATGCTGTTCCGTGAGCTGCTCAGGAACCAATGTGGCTACGATCATGTTGGAAGTATTAGCCACTGGAAGCTAACATTAGCTTCTGCAATCTAATATTTGCAGTGTGACTGCTAATCTCTCCTGAGCAGAGGCTGGCATGCTGTGTGCGAGTGCCCCTGAATGGACACGGTACTTGACGGAAACAAATTTGACATCCTGAAATAAGAGCTTGTTTTCCTCCTCCTCCATCATTTGAAAAATTCAATCTCTGTGATTCTCATAGTGTTGTAACAACACAAATCAAACTGGTTTCCATGCCATGCAATTGCTGTGTTTCTGTCAGTGTCCCACAATAGCACACCGGGAGGGGGAGTGGCTTTCTACAAACCGGCAATGGGGTTTCTCTTATAGTATAAAATGTTCATGCGGAAAAGAACGCTTCTCTGCTACATCATAGAGAGCAGATTTCTTCACTTCTTGCGGAAGTGAATTGACATTTTTTCTGGTCTTTCTCACATTATTTCAACCTGGAGAGACTCACAACAAAGAGAAGCTGCATTTAAATGGTTTTATTTGACATGAATGACATAAGATATTTGGCGCTCGGCCTCGGCGGAAGACGCGAGTGTCGACAATAGCAATGCGCTTCGAGGAGAAGCTCAGGTTGAGCATTAGAGGCGTCTTCCCCGGGCCGGACACTGGTGGTGGAGGTTGAAGAGGGGAAGGAAGCTTGAGGGAGCTGGGAAACTGGGGGTGGAGAAGGGGTGGAGGTGGGCTGAAGTTTGGCCGGCGAACGGATGGGGCCATGATGGAAGTCCTTTTAAACGAAGGCTTGCTCGCTGATTGGATACGCTGGAGGCGCGGTCGGATGCTGATGGGCTGGAGTGGAGGTGCGGTCTGATGCTGATAGGCTGGAGTGGAGGTGCTCGATGCAGCGATTAGATGCAGGTGAGGCTGAAACAGGTCTTCCAGTCTGAATTTACGCCTAGGCTTCATTGTGAGCCTACGTGACCCTAAAGGGAAGTTGGTGAAAAAATATTTCAAATAGGATTCTCATTAGCACAAGAAAATATCTGATGAGCATGAAAAAAGATCTAGTGTGTACGAGATAATACTGCATGTCCACAAGAATGTTTTGTTGTGCGCCCTAGAAACTATGTGCATCACATAATCTTCTTGGCAGTCTAGCCAAATTTCCCTAAACTCAGATTAGAGAATGTCTTCAGAAGAATATATAAAACATAAAAATATATCCAATTTCCTGAAAACTTGAAGTTTTCCTGATAAGGTGATCCAAAAACTCAATTAAAATGAAGTGAATTGAATAAGCTTTATATAGGCTAACTAATTAACAATTACATCCAGCAAGCACAACTGCAATGTCTTAACTAATGAATCCAAGATAAAAAAAATACCTAAAATAAATCTCATATTTTGCTTTTTGGACAAAAAGCTCAGAAGCTGAATTGTAGTTTATCTTGTATGTAACAATAATTCTGAGTCAATTAAAGGGGGCTCTGTTGGTGTCAAACTTTGTTCATGTTCTGAATTGGTTAATAACTGAAAATAGGATATGCCATCTAGAAAAAAAAGTTTTGTTTTGATGTCATTTATGTGGACCTTCTCACTACCTAGGGGCACAGCATGGGTATTTCAGTGTTTCTCTAAGACTTTGTATATGAACAAAAAATATTTAAATAAATTGGAGCAAAAAATATATCAGTTCAAAACAAAATATTTGAAGTAGTGTAGATGTGGGCTGAAGATAATTTTAAAAGGGTTAAAATGCCATCACATTCTTTCCATTCGTTGTTGGACCAATGTCAGATGCCAGATGACTGTTTGTGAGGTAATTCTGCTGTGGCAGGAAATCGTACAGTTGGGTAGCTATTAAATCTTTTATCATATGGTGTGACAAGAGTTACTATTAAGATTTTATAATATCGATCTTGCTCAGTTTGACAAGCCCTTTAGTGTGACCTGGACTTCATAGCAGTGCAAAAAATAAAATAAAATAAATAGCTCCAGTTCAAATCCAATTACATACAAATGGATATTCTGTTCAATGCAATCCAATTTGTATCAATTTAAAACAGTTTGCTCACATTGTTCAGTTATTTATTTTTATACAAGAAGTGTATTTATGGCTAAAAATGTTACTTTGCAAAAGCACAAAAGGGTCTAACTAAAAGCTTCTGTGTAGTTTCTGTGTTTGTGTGCTCTAGACCACTGCAACAGTCTTTATGTTCATACTGTTTCTGAGCCAGCTGAACTCATGTTTTACAATACAGTTTCACACTCTAGGTTGATCGGTGAAGATAATGCACTGACTGATAAAGTGAGCTTGCCAACAGTTTATTGGTGAGTTAATTCTCATCAAGAAGTACAACACATTTTGTTCTTGGTGGATGCATTGTACAAATGTGGATAATGAAACCAACAGAAAACCCCCATGACATGTGTATCTACTGCAGAAAAAAAGGAAAAACAAAGTTATTGACAGCCACAATATCACATACATACTGTATGTATGTACACATAGTTCAAGGAGAGTAAAGACAGAGAGTGAGAAGAGGTAATGGGTTTATAGATGAATGTCCACCAGCAGCCAGAGCTAATAGCAGCCTGACTAAAAGAGTAGCTAACCTCTGATGAAGGGTCTTCATCCTGCCAGAACGAACAAAAATTCCAATGTTTTCATAAATGGGTGAGTCAGATATTAGCTTTAAGGAAGGTACCATTTGTACCAAGCACAATATATATATATATATATATATATATATATATAAATGTGACACAAATTGATCCATTTAAAGAGCTACAGTTTCACCCTCTGTGCTTTGCCATATTTTTTTAAGGTGCAGAGAAGAAAAAAAAAATGAGGGTCAAAGCTGATGCTGGGACTCCCAGCAGGAGACATAGTTACAAAGCTTTGTAGACGGCTGTAGAAAAGAAAGCCGACATGACAAAACATGATGCTTTAGGCACTGATGCTGTTGTCACTGTACTGATTCAGCTACACCAACATGTTGTTTGAAAGCACACACTGGTAGGACACAGTGCTACTTCTGTTTAGTCAGTATAAATAAGAAAAGGTGAAATTATATAGTTGAACCTATAATTAGAATATCCATATCTCTGACTGAATTTGATGTGATGGTTTTGGTTGTTCAGGTGTGAATAATTCTGAAGACTCTGCGGGTACCAGAACAAAGAGGACAACAGTGCATTGCTTAACAAATAATATCACTTATTTTCACAAAAACACATCCGATGCAGATTTGCTGTCTGTGTAGGAGCGAGGACAGGCTGGATGAGTATCACCCTTATTTGTGACCTTAAAATAATTGCAGCTCCACAGGGTTTGTGACTTCTTTACTGTTTTAATAGAGTCCCCCACAGCAGCTTGGGTATGAGGCATTTCTTGAAACCAAGTTAAAATAAATGCATTCATAATTTAATATGCTGTCTACACAAGAGGCGCGGAATGAGAAGCAAATCAGCCAAGCTGCAGTGGCTGTTTCGGTACTCGATGCAGACACGTCTACACTACTCAAGCTCCTCTCATCTTTATTATGTGAAAACACATGCAAAGAATGGCATTTTCTTTAAAAGTGACAATAAATGGAAACACGGGGGCGGTTTTGGAAGGCATACACAGCACAACACGAGGGAGGAAAGTGTGAGCACCTTACTGCATTCAGTATCACTTCTAATTAGCATAATAAGTACTTATGCAAACCTGTTGTGGGTAACCTTTCAAAGGAAGGTTAGCACTTTAACTACTGAGAGGCAGCCAGACAGAGGGTTGGACACGCAACACACACAGGGTACATTTGGTTCACCCTGCCTCAGATAGGTTACAAGCCAGCAATCAGCACAAACTTTCATTGTCATAACTTAAACAAAAAACAGAATTACAAATCAGCTCAGCAGGCTTTTGTAGTTTTAAGTGGTTGTAGGTGGTAAATAATGCACTGGAAACAAAGTGTGGTGTATCATTGTGCCATTTCCTGTAAGTTTATACTTACAAGTGAGAACCTGATGGGTCTGGTTGATGCCAGAAAGGGTACAACATCCCCCACAGGATGGTTCCAGTACAAGTTTAAAGTCATACTATGTTGTTTTGAAAAATTAATAAATACATTTAAAAAATAATAATAATACATCTCAGATATTATCTTCCAGGAGTTGACTAGTGTATTCACGTAATTCCTTCCTTGCCGCTGTATGTTCAAACGTTCATTTTTCTGACATATTTATTAGTAATTAGTTTTTTCATGATAAAAATAAAATTCATGTGAAACCATGATTGTGAGTGGGAAATTAGACAGGACTCAGAGCCCCACATCACTAGCGCGCAGACGTTGGTCCCAAAAATACAAAATGCTAGGTTCTGTAAAACGGCTGACTTCAAGTCCCAACAACAAGAGACACTTAGTCTAGTATTATAATACATGTTTATGGCAATAATTAATACATTTTTCAAAACTGAAGTTTTAAATGTACTCATTGCAGTGCCATGTAGATCAATCAAAGGGATAAAAAAAACCCTCATTAAGTAAGCAACAAAATCCACACATAAATTTTCTCATAATGGTAAATGTGTCCCTAAGTAAAATTTGTGAACTCCCACATGCATTTATTAACATACAGAGGCAGCAGTAGTGACTGAAAATAGATAAACAATGGTAACATCGACGGAGGAACCTTTTAGGAATTGACAAGTCTGACAATTTTGATGTATTTGTATGTATTTATGCTCAGATTTGTTGTGTGAAACATGCAAAAAAAAGTGTGTTGTTTACATTGAGTGCATACCCTCATTTTTAGAAATGCATATCAAAATTTCTGGAAATCTCCTGGAGTAAGCACTTTCAAACTGCACAATTTATTATAGGTCAAGATAACCTTTTTTTGTTTGACTTCATAGTTTGCAATGAGCGGCTTTAGGATGACAGCAATTTACTTTGGCCTTTGCTAAGACTAGATGTTAGCTCATCAGTCAGAAGTAAACAATTTCTACAAACTCAGGTCATTCAAAGTGCCCCACAGCAAAATGGCTGAAATTGTAATGATGGGATTGTTGGTAGTTGGCGAGGACCTCAAATTTGAAGGCAACCAGGTGACTGGAAGGCAGGTTCAATTTCAAAAGTGTTTAATAATTAGTTGTTTTCATTTAATTGTATTTACTGGGACAGAAGTTACACTATGCACTTGGTAATATTGTTATTTTACCTTTTTACATTTTCTCATAATTATCAATAGCATGTTTGAGTGGAGAAATGACAGACTGTTCTTTGGCGCTGCAAATATTTGAATTATTTCAATTGTAATGAAAATTTAAAGGGGACCTGTTATGCAAAATTCACTTTTTGCATGTTTTTGTACTTCCATTAGGGTATCTACTGCTTCTAGAAACAGTCCTAGTGCCAAATAAATAAATAAATAAGCTGTTTTTTGGCAATAAGTAAATGTTTTCTGGTGTCTGCAAAAGGACCTGTTTCAAAAACCACAGAATTTATGCATCACAATCCCTGTTACCTAGCAAATACCAAAACGAGCCCAGCCCCACACCTAGCAACCCAAGTGGAGCTCCACCCACTTCTTACAAGAAGGCCGTCACGTTTGTTCTGCTGGTTTTACCGCTGAACAATGTCTGCTGGGAAAGGAAAATATTTTGTTGTTAGCTACAGTATAGAACATGTACTGCCGCTGTCCCAACCTGCTACCAGTCATGGTTTGGACTGCTGATTGCCGCTGTCTGACTCGACAAATGTCGGTTCAGAACCGCTAGAGGCCCCTGTCTCAAAGTCAGAATCCTCAGAGTTTAAATTATTAACGATATAAATGTGGGTCAGATCCGCAGCATCTAATCCTTCAGTGAGTTTTTATGTTTTCAGACGGGACATTGAGTTGGGGGGCGTGGCCAACAGCATCTTATTTACATAATAGTGACATAGCCCTAAAACAGCTCATTCTGAAATGAGCTCAAAACAGCAGAACTGATCAGGTGAAACCTCAATATCTGAGAATGACTTTGTTTATTAAATTTAATGAACATGTTTTGTTCAGCCCACAGACCTATCCTGACTTGTTCAAGGAAGCATAATAGATCCTTTTTAAATTTAAAGTATTTAAAACTTAAATTAATAAAAAGACCATATGTTTTTTTTCAGTGCAAGAACAGAGTTGTGAAAAACAAAGTGTAAGTGTTATAACGACTTTTTTTGAGCATTTCTGCTATTTTTCTAATCAGGGTCATTACAAATCTTTTACTTTGAATTAAAATGTAAAAAGTAGTAACCAATTAGTTGATGACTTTGTTAAAACAGTTCTAGCAAAAATGCTGAAATGCACATGCCGTGTGACATTAATTAAAAACAGAGAAAGAACATTTTTAGCTTGATTGATTATTCTCCCTAAACAATTGTAACTTTGTTATTTTTCATACTGTTTAGAATTTGGGACACATATATATAAATATATTTAGGAATAAGCACTCATTGGACTTGTCATTAGTTTTTCTTTAAATATTTGACCCAGCCCCCCACTTGCTGGTCTAGTATAGCGTCCTCCTGTTGCCTACCAACCAAGGCTCCAAATATAAGACCAATTCACAGCAATTCATGGTGTGTGCTGCTGCTAATTCTGCTAACCAGGGATCTTCCTTCATTTTCACCTGTCTAATGGATCAATGTGAATGGGTATCCATGTATTCTGACAGTAAAGCTGAGCTCACCATAGTTCGACCATAGTTTGCTCTTTGTAATCCTTTCAAAATAAACTATGGCAGCAGAAAGTTATTATTTTATTTTATCTATTTATTTAATTTCAGAAATGCAGTCTGTGGTAGATGTGTCCAAAAAGAAGCACACATAATAAAAAAGCATAAGGAGACAGCTTGATGTATCACTATTAGGCATCACTACCAGGCACAAGTGTAAAAGTAAAAAAAAATGGTCATGATGGTCACACTAGTTCTTCAAACTTGTCCAGTTTATCTAATGTTTTATTATTCATTATTCAAAAATTACTGCACATACATACCTGAAGTGCAAATTTGATTGATAAAACACCATATATTGAGTCTACATGGGCCCACCAACAACTGACTGTTCACTTCAAAACCTATTTTTTTTCATGTAGATTTTTGCCTTCAGACAGAAGATACCTATACAGACAGGACTACAAATCACTGACTTTAATATAGATTATTTAATACTGCACACATACTCACACAGAAACTTTGACAAGTTTTTTAGCTAGTATAAAAAATAAACATTTTAACTGAAACATTTGCCATTTTCCTATTGACTGCATTCTTTAAATTATCAAATTAATAATTATTAGATTAATTATTAGATATGTACAAAAGACCCATATCTTCATTCAAGTTGTAATGTTTATAATTTCAGAAAATAAAAATAATGGTATATTTAAATATCAGCCTGGTATAACAATTCCAGCTGTATGCTTTTGTACAAGTATAAAATAGCCAAAAACAGAGAATTGCCAGCTACACAAGCATTTTATTTGAGATGTTATTCAATGAGCTGGTGATAGGTGGTGTTTTGCCATCACACACATACACACACGTGTGCACACACACTGCATTCAGATAAAACAGCTTCTCATATTTCCCTGCTGGCTGCTTATGGTGGAATAACAGGGTCAAAGTTACAGCCAGACTGGGGGGGTAAAGCGATGCAAACGTGCGCTCCACTAACCTGTTTATTCCACCTAAAGCCGCAGAGCAGGAAATGCACCACACTCCCTTGTGCCATAAGAGTTAAACCACTGTCTGTTAGGAGCTTATTAGAATGTGTAGAAACTTTTGCTTAAAACAAAAAAAGGGGGGAAATGACAGGCAAGCAATGCAAGATTGTCATTCAAAAGTCAAAAACATTTTGATTTTTGTGATGCCTTAACTAAGGTAAAATAATAATTAAAAAAACAGGCGTGAGACAGTGAAGAGAAATAGAGACAGATGTGATTTGCCAGTTCAGGAGTGTGGAGTATTTCTGAAACTGGGCTAAAATATTTGTACGGAGAATCAACAGTGTGGATGTGGCCTCAGTTTATGAGATGAGAAGGAGAAATTGGAAGAAGTAGGGCAGGGGTGTAAGGATGTCTCCCCCTCCTGAGGCACATTGCTCTGGGACACAGACACTGACCTTGTGTCCAGCGGGCTGAGCAAACCTGCGACAAGAGCAGGGAGCCGCTCTGACATTTTTTTTTTACCAATCTCTCTAATAATTTTATTTCCATATTGCAGTTTATACCATATTACATTAGCTGGAAGCTACAGCCAAGAAAATTTCACCACACATCAACTGTTTTCAATAAGCCCAATAGTGATTTGGAGCTTACTTTTGGAATATTCTAAGTTGGTAAAATGCCAACATTTTTTGGTATAAACTGTATAAGAGTAGTAAAGAGAACCAAAATCAAGGGAGCTGTTAAAGTTGCTGACTGGCTCATTACCATTACCATGGTAACCACACAATCGTGTCTGTCACTCACTGCTGTTCAGTGCAGTTCATCAGACAGGAAGAAATGTGGTGTAAAAACTAGACCTCAAACAGTCACTGTGTGAAAACTATAAGTTGTACTGAAAAATATTTGGAAACTCTAAGTGGTAGACGTGTCTGGTCATCACACATGTTGATAATTTACATTTCTGTAGTGTTTTATGTAGAACATATGACAAGTTAAAAAGACTCTTCACTTCCAGTTTTGAAGAGAAAAGTCTGAACTCAGGTGCAATGGACGGTAATGAGAGTTGTGGGTGTTTGTGCTTTGTACTCTTAAGAGGATTTGAAAGACAACGATAAAATACCTATTTAAGAAACAACTCTCTAAATAGTCTTCAGCTGATCCAAAATGCTGCTGCTAGAGTTCTGACGATAGTTTGAAGGAGCGAATTTAGCTTTTCTCCATTGGCTTCTTTAAAATTCAGAAGAGAATGTAAAATCTTACTTCTTAAAGCTTTCAATGACCAAGATCCATAATACATTAAAAATCTTATTGTTCTATATTTGCCTAACAGATCACTTTGCTCTCAGACTTCAGGTTTACTTGTGGTTCCTAGAGTTTCTAAAAGTAGAACGTGAGACAGAGCTTTCAGTTATCAGGCTCCACTCTTGTGGAACCAACTTCCACATTCTCAACAAACCACTACTGCATATGTGGAAATCTTTGGCAGCTTTTTGCAAATCTCATGTGATACAGCATCCACTTCAAGCAAAAGTCATAACACACTATTCCTGATCAATGTTTTGATGTATTTTTTATTTATTTATTTATTTTTGTATGGGTCTTTTTCTAAAGCTTAAGGAATAATGAATCAAAAACTGTAACCGACACGGAAAAAAGCTGCCAGATAGTATTAGGGAGTCCTCAGTACTTATACACTAACATCCTTAATAAATGAAAAGTTTATGTGGAAACCTTGCATTTGAGGTTTCCAGACATGTCTAAAAATTTATTCAAAGTGTAAAAAGTGTACAGATGCTTCCTAAAAGTATGCACCAGCGCTCTACCACTGCAGTGCTAAAGCAGCTGAAAAATGAGACAGGACCCTGAATTAAACATCATTTTCAGGTGACATTAACTGTATGTTAGCAGAAGTGGATGTAGAAGTTTGCCAGAAATGTGTGCATTTTTTTTTCAACTCTGTGTGAGTGTCAGGTATTCTCCACCTGCGAGCTCTCTAACTTTCAAAATTCCATTTCACGACACAATGAAAGATAAAAAAACTCTGCAGCATCGCTTCCTCTTCCTCCCAGCTCTGGTTCCATCTCCCCGTTTTCTAGCTGTGCCTCAAAGCAGCTGCAATAAAACTCAAACACCCACTTGGCTCAGTTCCCTAACTCCCATCTACACCTTCTGGAGACGCTTAGTGGAACTTAACACATTATTACAACATATTTTACCGAAGCAGAGAAAGGGGAAACTGTCGAGGCAGCTCGCAAGATGTGTGCAGCTGTAATTTCACTTGGAAACAAACACATACTTACACACAGGGAACAACCACTTAAAGAAAGCAAGAATATAAGAAGTGCAGTTAGAGAAGTCTTACATCTGCAGGTAGGTTTGTAGACTTTCACATTTAGGAATTCTCATTTATTTGCACCTATAAAAAGAAAGAGCTGCTGTTTGCAGCTGAGTCAACCAATTTAGGTTCAAATCAATGCTGATGAAGTACTGATAATGAGTTCATTACAACACAGTGTAATGAACAGAATTTTACACACAGTTTCAGTTCTAAGGAACAAATGAAGTCATTGTGGAAAAAAGAGGCCTTAAAAAGCCCTTTAAATGTCTTAAAACCTTGGCCTTTCATGCCAGAGTTTTAAGCTCTAGAGGAACAACAGAGTTATTGACTTTTAGGTCAAACTTTAAAAATAACATATTTGTGACATCTCACATCATCTTGAATATTCTGTTAGCACTTGGAGTATGTGTTGTGATAGACTGTCAGCTACTACTACACCAAAATTTACTACACTATCTGTAAAATTCCTTTGTAAGCTAAGGCCAATCTGCTGTGGTGACCATCTTCAATTAGAGTGACTTTTTTTTCAGTTGTTGATGTAGTTTCATTAAAATTCATTAAAGTTCTGTGGTTCATAAGATATTTTGCTAACAGACTTGTTGAGCTCAACAATTAATGCCAAAATTTTAAGCAAAAATATTCTGCAATAATAGGATGCTCAGCTGCAAACACATCAAAATTTAGCCTTAGTTTTGTATTATTTCTGAGTTATTGTCATTTTTGTGTTTTCTAACCTCAGTTGGCTGTGGCTGATGGCATTAAGAGACAACTGATCAAAATCAAACCATTTTTTGACCTATATCATTTCACTTTCTACTGTTTTTTACTATGTTGTATTTATGTGGGGGAGAATGCAGAGTTTACCAAATGTGGAAGAAGAAAGGTTAACAGTTGTTATTACTAGTTGCCATTGCCAATCTACCACTGAGCTAGAAACAAAAAAATAGGCATCATCTGCAAACATAGTTTTTAACTTAACATTAGAAATAATTTTGGTCCCAATATTAAACCTTGTGGAACACCACACTAACGTGATTTTTACATATTGAAACCAATATGTCAACAATCTAAACTATGTTGAAATCATTTACTAATGCTAAAAGAAATAGGCACACACAGACACGAGCAAATGTGGGTGATAATCATTGCTGATAAAGTACTGATGATGAGTTCATTATAGCATAGTGTGATGAACATGGTTTTACATGTTGCTTCAGTTTAAAAAACAAATAAAGTCAATTTGGAAAACATAGAGCCACAAAGACATTATAGAGGAATTGCGTGAGATAACAAATGCACCAGTTTAATATTAATATTTCCTGCTGTAGAAACCAGGCTCCAGCTGCTTTATGATTTCTCAGAAAGCAAAATGAGAAACGGAGAAGGAAAATCAGCATTTTTTTCCTCATCTTCTAGTGCCAACTGTCAGGTTGTCCTCAGTAAATTGCTTGTGCAAGCTTATAACATGCAATTACTAATAATATAACAAAAGTAAATCAAATTTGTTGGAAAAAAGATGTTTAATTTGTGCCCATGCACAGTGATCAGAATCTTATAGCTGTGTTTCAATGCATGAGGGACGAATATGGACAGAAAAAAAATCCACATTTTAATTAGTTCAACTCAAATTTCACAGATGATAGATTTTTATAATTATTCCAGGGTTATTTTTGCTATTATTTTACATTTTTGTTGCTAATTCTATACAAATAAAATTCCAGACATATATTTTAATGTTATTTTTGTGGGGTTTTATCAGGGTCATTGATGCAGCAGTTGCAGCAGAAAGTTTATGATCAGTACACTCATTTCTACATATTATGACTGTATAGACATTTCCCATTGACTTCAGGGGGGTTGGTTTGTTTGTTAATTGAGCGAATTTGTTTTAATTTATTTGATGGTTTTGATTTAATTTCCCTTGGGGATATCTATCTTCTTCTCCTTTTTTCCCCGGCTGTTCCCTTTTCAGGCGTCACCACAGCAAGTCATCCTCCTCCATCTAACTCTGTCTTCTGTTTCCTCTGTCCTCACTCCATCTACCTCCATGTCCTCTCTTTCTGCATTTATATTTCTCCTCTTTGTCTTTTTCCTGGCAGCTGCATCTCTAACATCCTTCCACCAATATACCCACTGTCTCTCCTCTGCACATGTCCAAACCATCTCAGTCCAGCCTCTCTAACTTTATCTCCCAGTCCTTCAACCTGTGCTGTACCTCTGATGACCTCATTCCTAATCCTATCCATCCTTGTCCCTCCCAAGGAGAACCTCAACATCTTCAGCTCTTCCACTTCCAGTTCTGTCTCCTATCTTTTTGTCCGTCCCACTGTCTCCAACCCATACAACATAGCTGCTCTCACCACTGTCTTGTAAACGTTTCCTTTGATCTTTGCTGACACCCTTTTGTCACAGATCACTCCTGAAACTTTTCTCCATCCACTCCATCCTGCCTGGACTCTCTTCTTCACCTCTTTACCACACTCCTTGTTTTCCTGGACAGTTGACTCTAAGTACTTGAAGTCCTGCACCTTTGTGACCTCTGCTCCTTGTAGCCTCACTGTTCCCCCTGCCTCCCTCTCATTCACACACATGTACTCTGTCTTGCTTCGGCTGACATTCATTCTTTGTCTTTCAAGTCCATCCCTCCACCTCTCAAAGTTCTCTTCCACCTGTTCCCTGTTCTCACCACAGATCACAATGTCATCTGCAAACTTTATAGGCCATGGGTACTCCTACCTCACCAGAGAAAACAAGAAGGGACTCAGAGCCAATCTTTGATGCACTCCCACCTCCACATTGAAGCTATCTGTAACTCCTACAGCTCATCTCACCACTGTCCTGCTGTCCTCATACATGTTCTGTACCTGTCTGTAATCATAAACTAAGATTAAAAATCAATTTAAAAATATCCAGAATAGTATATGTGGGGCCTAAATAATTAAGCAACTCAGTTTGATAATGTTATACTTTTGGAAGAGTAAAATATTGTTTTTGCTTCACTTTTGATTTTTTTTTGCAATTAAAATTTAATTTCATGAGATTAAACATGTTTATTTTCATTTTATGATCACAAAGTTGACTGAGAAATTTGTTGAGCTTCCTGCCTATTCCGTGCTCTCTCTTTCCCTTCTTTTTTCCCTGCAGGTAGAGCTATGGGCAGCTGAGTAGCTGAGTTGCACTGCCAACTCATTTTGTGCCAGCTACTCACACCTGTGTCCAATCACCCTCATCAGTACTGCCTTTTAAGGATCTACTCAAACCATCAGTCGGCACTCGATCAAACCATAACCTTGTTTTCCCTCATGGGTTTATCCATCATCTCCAACCAAATTACACATTACAGCATTCTTATTCGGCGTGTCTGATTGTACCTCTATCTACACTTCACTTAAATCGAATGAAACATTTAAATGGTGCTACATTCATGATAAATCCTCTACTAAAACAGCCTGATGCAACTTTCAGAAGGGATTGGTGCAGGTAGATATTACATGATGGATTTTGGTAAAGTATGTTTTGGGCTTCATTGGTAAAGGGATTCATGGGTTTGTGGGTAAAAAAAGGAGAGCTTAGAACACAGGAAGACGGGTGTGCTTGTGAAACTCGTTAAGAGTTTTTATTAAGAAATTACAGATTCTCTACAGTCACACCACTAAATTGGGATACCTCACCTGTGACAAACTTGCTTGTTCCCACTAAAAGATTCACATAACACACCAAACCAATCAGATCACATGATGTCTGATACACTCAACTGCTTCAAACGTCAGTAGTCATGTAATCAAACTACGCCTCATAACAAAATTTTGAATATGTTTGCTTCGTGGGCTACTGCACGTATATCAGAGCTCCAGGTGTCAGAGGACCATCACTACTGTAGAAGGAATACAAAGTAAGAACCTTTGGACACTCACCTTCCTGCCCATTCTGAGCCTCCATCACTCTTTTCATCTCCTCAAACACCTAGATTACCTCTTCACCCCTCTGCGTCTTTCACAATTGCACATTTGTATATATTGTGCATATAAACACCTTAAACTTGTATTATCTATGTCAGTCTCAGTGACAGTACATAAGAGTGTATTTGCCGCCCATCATGAGAACATTCATGATTACAGGATTTAATTTAATTCTAGACATTATGAAGTGCTATTCTCATTTCTGCATACAAAATAGTTAAAAGTTATTATTTGCTTTATGTTCACCTTCAGATGTAATACAATGTGCAGTAAAAAGTTCTAATTTGACATTATAAAGCACATTTGTTAAAAGTGTGAGTCAGTCATATTACAGGGTAAATGGTGTTTGTGTCCCTGCTTAACATCAATCAGAACAATCACGAAAGTATTCACAGAAAAGCAAAATGTGTCACAGCTTCCTCTGTTCCTGCCACGCCTCCTGCTTTCAGTCATGCTTCAGTCAAGTAACTTTCCACAGTCTCACAGTTCCATGCCACGCCCATGTCTCCATGCCCACGTAATCACAGTCATCTGCTTCACCTGTTCTCATCAGTATATATACCCACAGCTCACAGCCCATAGTTGCCAGATTATTGAATGGTGTTATCTAGTAGATGTCCAGCGTACTTCCACAGCTCTTGCCTGATTCCATGTGTTCTGACCCTTGCCTGCCCCTTATTGGACACCGCTTCAGACTCTGCTTCCTGGTAATCAACCTCGCTACTCATTACTGGACTTTGCCCTATCCCCTTTTGGATTTGGCTGTTTTTCCTGGACTCGCTGGTGTTGACCCCTTGCCTGGACTCGGACTCTCTCGCTCACCCAAGCCCCTTTCAGACATTCCTGTCTGCGCCCGACCAACAGCCCACGAAGGACTTACCTGTTTTGGCCCCGCTTCCTGGCGGTCACGTGAGTGTCCAGTTAGGAGACATTAATCCATCAATCGGTCCATTTACAATAAACATCCTAAAACGTCGTCTGTGTGTGCAAGTCCTGAATCCTGTCAAGCTTCGCCTTGTCAAAATGATGCTGTTGTAGTAGTGCACAGCAGAAAGAACTGGATGCTGATGATATGCTACAACCTATGACTCAGAAAAATATTTATCTTCTAAAAGTTATTGAGAATTTCATTTAAAGAAGATACTTTTTTGTGACATTTTTAATAAAGTCCATGATCTGTAAAATCTGACAGAAAAATTGATTACTCATTTTGTACTAGACTGACACAAATCCAGATGGTTTAACAATTCTTCAACATTTTACAGACTTACACTGTTGTGATGCAGAATCAGACAGCTTCATTGTTGTACTCACTCTGATTTTGTCTTCCGCATTTGTGAATTGGGACTCCCGGTGATCTTATCCAATTTAATTGGAAGACAGCGTTTTCGACCATATGGTGCTTGACAATTTGTGAATCCTTTTGGCATATTTCTGCATAAACATGGCCTAAAATATCTTCAAATTTTCACACATCTACAAGAGGAAGAAAAAATATTATAAAATAAATAAAAACAGACAGAAAACACTTCAACAAATGAGACAAATATTAGTATTATATTATACCACTCTGTTTCATGGACATAGTTCAAATCATAAAAAGCAACAACACACTTTTTCCTTAAAGAAATATATGTTATTCTTATATACCACACCCGAAAAAAAAGAAAGCATACTTGCTTTTGCTCTATTTTTACACATTTGGTTTGAATGTTGGAGAGGAAGAATCTAATCTGTTTAAAACAGTTTTTCAAGGTTCTTATGCCCTAATGAGCAACAACATGTTTCTCCTTGCACTTTTACAAATGTGTAGTGCAAATCACATTTTGATTAATCCCACTTCTTTAAATAAAGCTAACCACTCACACCAAATTGTCATCCGTGTTTCAAAACACCTGGCTCTGATTTCCCCTTTGAATTTTCTGCTAATTGTGGGGTTTTGCATACTTTTGCCATTTAGATGTGCAAGATTAAAACATTTTGCTCAAAGTCAACTAGAATAATTGCATTTCTGTGTAAATCTAGTATAAATACTGAGTTATGAGATGCTGAAACTAAGTTTTATATAAAAAGAGCAGAACACTAGCAAAATGCTGACTGGAAAAAAATGCAAAAGTAGCAAAATGCTAGGTAAAAGTAGGAAAACACTAGCTAAAAGCTAGTGTTAAAACGGTAGTAAAAGGCTTGCTAAATGTTTACTGAAAGTAGTAAAAGTTTAGTTAAAAACTAAAAGTAGCAAAAGTTTAGCTTTAAAGTTAAAAGTATCAGAACGCTAGCTAAATGTATCAAAACACTAGCTAGAATTTAAAAATAGCCAAAGGCTGGTTAAAAGCTAAATGTAGCAACAAGCAATTAAAAAAGCTAAAAGAAGCCATATGGCTCGCAAAAAGCTAAGACTATCAAGGCTACGTAAAAGTAGCAAAGGGCAAGTTGACTTTTAAAAGTAGCAGAGCAGTAGCTGAAAGCTAAAGTTGAGCAAAGCTAGCTTAAAGTAACTTAAGAATAACAAGAAAAAATAGAGCAAATACTCTATTGCACATTTCAGATAGATCCATTTTGCCTTTGGAACTGAAGAGATATATATATTTCTATGAGACAATCATTTGTACAATAAAGTTAAATAGTATAAAAGTAAAAAAAACTTAAAGTCATAGCTCCCATCTCTTGAATGAGTTTAAGATTTTGATATATGAATGGCTAAAGGAGCACAAAGTTTACAGAAGTAGTTAGATCGCAAAAACATGGAAAAAAATAAAAGAAAACAATGGTGTGAAAGCTGAATCAGCAGTCATACGAGTACAGTTCTTTAATGTGTTTATAAGAGATTTTTTCTAATCTACCTTAAGGGCCAGTATGAAACTAAGATCATGTTGCTTGATTATATTTATGCTGAAATATCAAATATGCTGGGGGGTTCAAAGAATTATGAGCATTTTTTAAATTACAAGAGAGAGTTAATCATTTTTCTGTTTTCTTCCCCAGTACTTCTAGTGAAATATAATGTGCATCCATGCATTCCTTTTCTGAGTCATAATAGAGTCACCCACTCTCAATACATCAGTTGCAGTCATGCATGTGGTCTATCCACACACTGTCAAACTCATCCACCTTCATAAATGGGCTTTCAGTACGACCGCAAAACTGTGCAAATTAGAAGGAACTTCATCACACTCTGATACAGGCTGGTCCTACACACAAAAAAAGACAGTCATTTCCTTCTGAGAAAGTCACACGCAGCATTGAGCTCTCCCTTATTTAATGGTTCAATAGCAGTACCTACTCCCTCCTGTTTGAGAGCATTGTTTCCCTGTGGTTATTGCACCATCCGTTACCGCTGCAGATGCCTGGCTGACATAAATGCATACTTCCCATGCCAGCCAAGCAAATTAAACTGAATTGGAGGTGGAGAAAGAAAGAATGGGGGATTAAGTGATAGATGACCCACAAAGAAGGCAAGGCGGAGAGTGAGAGCGAGGCTGAGCAAGAAATTGAAGGAATTACTTGTAATCATGAGGTTGGAACTATGTACACTCATGCAAGTTTCCCTTTATTGTACTTTTATAGTTCATTTGTCATTTGTCTGATAAGTATAGCTTTCACTTTGTAAAACTTGTCCTCACGCTAAAGTAGATCTACAGTGATGACACTCTGATGACTCATCTGAAAAGACATCCAAGTGCTCCAAGGAAGTCAAATCAACTTTATTTGTGTTGCACGTTTTGTCCTTTGAATCTAGTATAAAATTGTACTGCTTTTTCTCTGTGAAAGTATAAAGTGATTAAAGGTAGACTAAACATGAAAGGTCTACGTAAGCAACATAGATTTACACCAAAGCAATCCATCTTAAAAATGTCTTGGGACACACTTAGGGAAAAGTCAACCTGCTGGACAGAAGCAGCCCTTAGACCATTTCTGCTGGCCCTTGAAGTCTTGAAATGAAAACCAAACAACCTAAAAAAAAATCAATGCAACGCAGCTTTTTATTATTAAACTAGGAGGTTAGTAAAACAAATAGTATGCATCCTTTTAATTTATTTTATCAACAAATCAGAACCAAAGGTCAAACTTATGCGAGGAAGCCATTTTTAACAATGTATTTTGAAATGTGTGATTTTTGTTACAATAAATTAGAATGCCATTAAGAGGTTTTCCATTCTTATATATGATTAAATGGAATTATGTTTCGAGGGACTGGCAAAAAGAAAACACTCCCAAATTGTATTTTCACACTTTGTCCTTTTTTCTTCAGAACACTTCAACCTTAGATAAGTTGGCATCTGCCATTTTTAATGCAGTTTGATAAGTATAGCATTCACTTTGTTTAGTGAGTTGAAATGGCAAAATATCCACACAGTACAATATGATTTGAGATCTGAACCAAACATCTTCAGTGCTAACTGCTACTCGACTATGTTGACCAAGTGCCAAATCAGTAAAGCACATTTTACTTTTCAAATGTATAGTTTTGGCTGTGTGAACTTATTAAATTGTATTTTTGTTTCCTGTTAGACATATGAAAGCAGAAGCTATCTTTCAGCATTGTTTTTTAATGCAAAGTATAAATTTAAAAAATTGTATTTTCCACATCATTGTTACCTGCTAACTTATGATTATGCTACCGTGTAGTATAGTGTAGTGCATCAAATCGTGTAATTCAAACTCCACCACAATCTTACCATAAGTCTAATGAAGTGTATTCAATCCTAAACCTAACCAAGGGGATTTACTTCTAAATCTAACTAGATGGACTTATTTTCAAACTCAGTGAATTATACTAATTCCTATGTCCAATCAGGTGGATATATTCCTTAACCTAATCAATTGGATATATTCATAAACCTAACAAGGTGCATTAATTTCTAAACATTCTACTGATGTTTTTATTATGTAAAGCACTTTGAATGCCTTGCTGCTGAAATGTGCTATACAAATAAATTTTTACTTACTAAACCAAAGTGGATGTACCTTTAAACCTAACTATGTGGACTTATTCTTAAACTCATAAAACTAAACTAATTGCTATACCTAATCACGCATAAATCTAACAAGGTGCATTCGTTCGAAACCAAATTGACAGGGTTTAGTAGCTAATCTTATAGAGTGCATTTATTCAATAACTTAATTAATAGCATTAATTCCTAAACCTAAACCAAGTAGATTTATTCCTAAACCTGATTAACTTTTTTTTTTTTCATAAATCAAATAAACTGCATTGATTCCAAAGTAGATTTTACCCCCCTAAAGCTAATCAACTGCATTTATTTCTAAACCTAACAACATAGATACCTTATCAAGGGAATCATTTCTGCTAACCAGGTAGTTTTGGAAACCCTGAATCTAAATAATGCTCCGTGGACCTAGCCATGTAGTTGTGAAGCACATACCCATATGTGTACATCCTGTGTAGTCCTAGTGACACATTTACTACATAGGATTTAAAAGGTGATGGACATAAATAACTTAAGTTAGTAAAATAATACTAGAAAATCAACCAGTCCTGTTGACAAACAAAATGGAAAGCTCTGAAAACAAATAGATAAAAAACAGTTTAATCAAAATGTGGAATGGGCAAAAATCAACGCAAGAACATATTTCCACACACATACATGCACGGGCACAAGTATAACTGCTGTATAAAGTATAAATGTTAGAAGGATAGTGGGGAATTGTGCACTGATTTCCTCAGTCTTGATAACAGAGCACAAAAGCTACATTGTTCCCCAGTGACTGGTACTTTCTATCTCAAGGGGATAAAAGAGAGAGGGAATAATTGCTTACCTTCACACTGTGTATAAAGTGTGTCTCCTTTCAGCAGCCAGCCATGATGATAGCAAAAATGGCGCCCCCCACCCCCTATTCTCACCACACCTTACTGCAACCAATGCTCAGTGCAGCAGCGGCAGTCTCTGAAGGCCCCCTGAAAAAAAAAAGATGTTTTCCGCACATGTTAAGGAGTGAAGCATACTCGTGAACTAGAGGGACTCATAATACACCACCCACATAAGTACATGCATTAAGCTTTCAATCTTACCAGCAACCTCAGTGATGTTTTACTTTTTGGTCTGTAATGTAAGCAAGTGTAAAAAAACAAAACACTGTCAGACATTTTACCGCACACGATATGAGGTTTGAGTGGTGTGAGTTTGCTGTGTATCTTTAGTCCTTTTTCTCCTGTGTAGAAAGTATATTGCTGATGTTGTCAGCGTTGCATTAAACATGAACCCACACTTCTCATGTCTAAAGGGCTTTACATGGTAAATATGTTAGAAGCCATCATGCCTGATTGTCTACTAATCATGACTTGGCCTTTGGGGACAGAACATACCTATCCCCTGTGCAATACAGTTCATGCTGATCATACAATTCTCCCACAATGCCCTTGATCGCCAACGATTCATATCTCAGATTCAGATTGCTACACGGGCTTTCGGAATGAATTGCTGTTGTGACAATTTGCTTTGAGGGGATAATTGATGTGTTTTGACTTTTTTTTCCATCACTACTCTAATTTCCTCCTTCTGCTTCAGACAAAATCTAGGCATTGTTAAGGTTTTCAAGAGATAGGTAATGTTTTCCTCTGGCTGCACGTTCCGTTCTAATTTTCTATTTTTATTTTTTATACCTCTGAGAAATAAAAAAGTCAGTTTAAAGCCTGCACAATCAGCTAAATTGATTTCCGTACTATTTGTGTTTATCGAGTGTAATAAAGATGTGCTTGTTTAAAAAAACAAAACAAAACAAACAAACAAAAAAAAAAACAGATATACATAAAACTAGGTCGTGCTGTAAAATATAACAATTTAAAGGCCTTGTGTTCTTTAAAGGAATGCATATCATTCACCGCTTTTCATGCCAGAGGTTAAACTAAGAATATTTTTTGAGAAGTGATGGAGTTATAGCAGTTTTGGTCAAACCTTGTAAATAGCGTAATGTGTAATCTTATGTGAGATGTCTCAGCTCTCGAAGCATGGGTTGGGGATAACTCTCAACTACTATCACGCTAATTTGTAATCACTTAAAAATGTATTGCCAATAATTACTTTCCAAAAGTTTCAATAAAATCTGTTCAGTGGTTTGTGAGATACAAAATGGTATTGACAAACAAGCATACACACATAGAAGCATTTACATGATCACCTGTTTTTCATGGTGCTGGACAATAATGATTTATTATTATTATTATTAATAATAATTTTTTAAAATATATTTTCAGTATGTTTTAATCATTTTCTGGTCTAACCACTATTTTTAATATGGTTATATCATTTTAGTGTTATAATTGATACACTAGGAAAAAAAATTTAACTAGTTAGAAACTGTTGTAGGCTTGTGTATTACTGTACCACTCTTTTTCATAAAAGCTGAAATCACATGTTCTATATTGCTTTCAGCGACGGCACAACTCAAACAGAAACAGCTTTCTGAAGTTGTAAACTGGACACAGTCAAAATGAAATTGAAGAAACTTTTAGCCGTGCTCAAATCAAAAGCGACTAAATTGACTTCCTGGAACCCTCCCTTTGTGGTTTAGCCCAACTTATTATTTGGGAATTTGCTGAAAGTGTGATAATGTGCTAACAACAAACAAGGGAAACGACTCTGTCGTGTGTGTTGACTCTTATTTTTGTGTCTGATTACACGGCACACTTGATTTGTCTCATTTCAGGGATGAGCAGGACCGAGATGGTTGCGCAGTGATTCGGGGGCTCGCTACCATCAATTCAATTCAATTAGTTTTAATTAGTGCAATGGAGAGAAAGAGGCAAAACAACAAGCTCACAGGCTCTACCAACAATGAAATGGATTACTCATGAGTAAAAGCTTATCAAATCAGCCAGCTTTATATGTGGAGAATATTAAATCAGTGCGCTGGAAGACGTATGACTGGAATGACTTATACTGATATTTAAAAGGCATGAAATCTCTGCTGGATCCAAATCAGATCACGATAACAAGCTGCTGGTTATTTGATGCTGTTGTGCTGTGTAGTACACTTGGCTGACATGTGTCCGCTGTACTTTTTTTTTATTTTCAGTTATTTTGGGGGGTCGACTTGAATTTTAAAAACCTGGTTACATTAGAGACCGGCTCATATGTGACTGATGGTTTTGTCCAACCATGACCTCTGAGATGAGACAGTTTTTGAAAGGCAGAGCTCTGATAAAAGTCACATCAAAACACCCTTGATGAGAAAACCTTTATCTGTCATAAGAAATTATGGACTTGTGATCATCAATCATTTGATTTAAAACAGAACAATAACCCTGATTTTACCAGTTATTAATCTCAAATAATTTGATTCAATGACTGCAGAACAAAAAGAGATATAGCTGTTTTCAGTGTAAGGACTTGAATCGAGGCACTAACCAACCAGCTTAACCAACGCTTTCCCTTCATTCAAGGCACACATGCACTTACCCAGCACCATTTACTAAAAGGAAGAGTTTGGAATTTTTAAAATGGTGTGTTTAGCTAAGGTGTTGGAAGAGAAGCTCTGACAAGTTGTCAAATCCAGGATTCAAAAGGAGCAGTACTGCATCATCCTGGTCATGGAACAGTGGACCAGAGGCTACAGGAGTCATGGGACTTTGACTTTTCAGTCTAGAAGTGAATTGTGGCTTTTGAGAAGGCTTATACCCTTTTCTCCTGAGACATTCTCTGTTGATGCTGTGGGCATATGCGCTGCCAAGGTCATGTTGTGAATGCTATCTGGTCCCTGTATAACCAAAACAAGAGCGGGTGTTTGCATCCTCGGTACAAAGTCGAGCTCATTCACGGTGCAGGTTGAACTCCGTCAGAGCTGTCGTTTGTCACCCAGCCTGTTTGTGATCCTCAAGGTGCAGTCATAAAGAGGAGGGTGTCTTGTTTAGGAACCTCGGGGTCACGACTCTGCTTTTTGCAGATGAAGTGGTTCTATTGGTGCCTTCAAGCCCTGACCTTCAGAGTGCAATGGAGCAGTTTGCAGCTGCGTGTGAAGCGGCTGGGATGAGAGTCAGCTCCATTAGGTCTGAGGTCATGGTTCTCAACTGTAAAAAAGTGAAATACTCCCTCTGTGTCTCTACCTCAAGTGGAGGAGTTCAAGTATCTGTGAGTTTTGTACTCAAGGGATGGTAGGATGGAGCACGGATGGATTTAGAGCCTCACTCAGAATAATGAGGGTGGTCCTGTGGTCTGTTGTGGTGAAAAAGGGGTTGAGCCAAAATGCAAAGCTCTTGATATACTGGTCTGTCTACATTCCAACCCCCACCATAGGTCATGAAGTATGGATCATGACTGAAAGAACAAGTGGCTGAAATGAGCTTCCTCCGTAGATGGCTGGGGTTAATCATAGAGAAAAGGTCAGAAGTGTCATCTGGGGTGGAGCTTGGAGTAGAGCCTCAGGTCCTCCGCATCAAAAGAGCTCGTCCAGGCATCTAATTAGGATGCCTCCCACTGGAGGTTTTCCAGGCTATTGGACCACAGATATGATGCAGAAAAGCATGGATGATTGAATTATCTTATCTGCAGCAGAGTAAACTCAAATTATTATTATGTAGGGTTATTAGGCAGAAGTTCTTTTGACAAAGATAAATTACGAGCTGGTTTGATTGAGGCCTGTTGCTAAGTCGAATTTGGTTCTTAAAACAACTTCACACTCATCAAGTTGCCTTTCGTTCATCACCAGTAACAGTCCATGTGAAATGTATTTAAAATGTGTATCAAACTACGCTTTTAAACTTTCAGAACAATAAAACTTTGATTTAGGAATTAATGTTAATCCTGTTTAATTAGGAATGAGAATAGATTAGGAAACGTTTCATAGGTTCCTTGTCTTTAGGCTGCTCCCTTATCAGGAGTCACTACAGCGGATCATCTGCCTTCAGGTCCAGTTTCCACCGGCACCCTGTTATTCAACAGCACCAGAAGTGGTCATTGTTAACCTTGGCCCCGATCTAACTGTAAGGCTGTAGTACAATCTGGTAAAGCAGTTGTAGGTCCAATAGGGCAGTGGTAGAGCTGCATTTTGTTTTGGCACAAGTTTCGCTCCAGCTGCCCTTTCTCATGCAACCCTCATCATTTATCCAGGCTTATTACCTGCACTGGTTGTACACATAAAGTCCCCTTACAATGGCTGGTTTAACAGCTTTTTATCTCCTTCAGTAGAAATTACCAATAAAAACACAAACAATCAAAAGATTTTAAATCTTCAGTATCTACCATTTGGGTGTAGCTATAACTTTAAAAAACTGTAATCACATGAACATTTTGCTCTAATGGTGGGCCATGACCCTTTCAGTCATTTAAACCTGATAATTAGGCCAGATAAATTCATTTTGAGAGGTGCCAATATTATTTTGACAAGCTTCTCTCCAACCCTGAGGTTCAATAAGCCTGTGATTGATGCACCCCTTCAGTTTCATTAACTGGCACTGGGATTTTTTTGTCAGCATTTCATGTGGATACACATTTTAAGGCAGAGCATGTTAATGGCTAGAGGTCCAATGGATGGGACTGCTGAAAAATATACCGCAAGGACAACTTATTGATTTATATGTTAATTTCATATATTTCTTAAAGGATATCTCATTGTTGCTGGGATCACTAGTCAGTATATACATATAGTTAGTTTTAAAATGTGCTAATTTCTATATTATGTGGTGAACTTTACAATGTTTGCATGCGCTATAAATTAACCTAGCAGGATGAAATGAAGATTGGAACATAGTGAGCAGGCTCAGTTGTCCTCTCACTGAGACGAGACTCAGTAACAAAGCACTGTAAGGCCACGAATGGCAACTAATGAGGAACTCTGTCAGCCCAGTGTCAGACATGATGAGCAGAGAAAATGGAAAGAAAGTGAGAGTAGAAAGATATGGAGTCTCTGCTTCAAATGATCTCCCTGACTTAAATGACCTCCTTGTCTGCCAAGATCAAATGGCCTCACTTTCCGCAGGAGGCACCTAGCTTTAGCCAGGAGCAGTGGCAATGGGCCAAGTCTTTAGGATAACACATGGTGGTGCAGCAGAGGCAGAATGGCTTTGCAACTCAAAGCTGATCCCACATGTTGTCTCCAAAAATATGCTACGGCAGTGCTTTTTAAGCCCAGCAAGAGTTGGAGTCCCACTGCTTTTCATTTAGGCTATTGATCTGGGGCTGATTTCTACTCTGTATGTTAAGTAAGTGCAATTAACTGACTGGAAGACTTAAAAATATATGACGCTCAGTTGACCTGTAAAATAAACATTTAAATCCAGCTGGCAAACACAATGTAAGTTCAGACTATATAGTTGCTGAGCTCATTACGGCCTGCCACTGAAGGCAAAGGTGGAGAGATAATGCTTTTGCCCATGTTTGTACTGTACTGTACTGTTTTAATTTGAAGTAATCATTGGACATACATCTACAATCGATTAACATTTGGAGTCAACCTGATTGAAGACAATGCCACAGCAAAGCAATCTTAACAAACACAAAAATAGGTATACTAATTTTACAGAAATTAAACTAATATTTGGTGTTATAGTAGTTGAGACTGATCCCTTTATTTATACTATGAGCTCTAACTGATTGTACAAGGGCTGTCTTTAAAACCTTGCCGTTAACTATTAGAATCATCTCTAAAAATATCACATGAAAGTAATCTTTGTATCTACATGAACAACTTTTAGAGTCCTTCAAATTCAAGATTCCATAGACAACTGACCTTCAAAACACAAAATGGCGACAAATCAAATACATTTTTACGAATATTCTGCTAAGATTTGGTGTGGTGCCAGTTGAGCATCGTTCCCAACAAATATCTCATGAACCACTGGATGGATTTAACAAAAAACTTTAGAAAACAAAAATATTGACTGTATCTCTCGAATTGATTCATTTTAAAGTCAACTCAGTTCAAGATGCCAACTACAGCTAATCAAATTTGGCATACATAAAAATGGCTATAAATCAGTGAATTTTACAGACCCAGAGCTACAATTTGGTGCATAAGTATACACATACTTCAAGCTATAATAGATCACAGAAGCTATTGCAATATTTCATGTGATGCGTACAAAGGTACTTTCAAGGTTTAACTATAATAGCTACAATTACGTTACTTCTCAACGTAAGATGAGCTTAGTCTAAACATTGGCATGAAAGGTCATTTCAAGGAAAGCTGGGCCTTTAATTATTCAAGTTCCACTCGAACGAACGGTAATCATTACCACATGTTTGAATGTATCCGATATTTGATTAGCAAATGTTTAATATAAAACTCAAAATGATTCATCATTCATCAGACCAAAATTCTACAAAGATGGTTGCTGGAACATTAGAGTGATACTTTAAACCACTCACAATTTGGTACATTATTATTCAGATGACTACAGAGAAACTTGAAGTGCTTCAGAGAATCCAGCAGCATGCCAGTACTCTTATGTTTATTAGCTCCTGTTTAGCACTAAAGAACTTTAGTGCTTTTGGACAAAGATTTCAATATAAAACTCATTTTGTCTCTCGTTTTAAGGGATAGTTCAGTCAACTTTGAAGTGATGTTTTGTCGAATAGTTATCAATAGTTAGTACCTTAGCAGCCGTGGCTTTAGTCATAGAGGACATAGTATGAAGAAGGAGGCAAAAGTAAAGGTTAGGCTAATGGCTAGCCATTTTTTTTATCATTTTTCAGGCTTAACAAATATCTTCTTCTCCAAGATAACATTCCTGTGGGAAATAAGACTACATTAGGTAATATTGAACTTATACCCTTTTGGGTAGTTTGTCACTGTTTTCTTAACTGTATTACTACTTGAATGTATGTGTGCTGAGCATATATAGATTGTATATGTGCCAATGATGCCAAGCCTGCAAATTTATTAGTCTGCTGAATAAACTTTTGACTGAAGAGATGCTAATCAGGTGAACTGATACATTTAGCAGCCTCAGCACCATTGGTATATATACAGTCTATTTATGCTCATCAAACACAAGCATGAGTAAAGACGTTTGCCTCTTTTTCCAAACTCTGTGTTCTACGACTAATTCCACGACAGCTAAGGTACTAACTATTTATAACTATTAGACAGAATGACACTTCAAAGCCGACTGGACTATCCATTTAACTATATAACATCACCCATCAATATGAGTGAAAGCTTTTAAAGAAATGAATCCAGACTGCAGACTCATCTTGCTCTTTAACAAACAAAAACTGATTTATTATAATAAAAGTGAAAATAAAAGGTGGACATGGCAGCAACATAAGACTTAACACGGAGGACCGAAAGGAGACACACTAAAACCTGAACCTGGCAAGAGACCAACAATGAACCAGTGAAGATGGGATGGGAGTGACACAATATAAAGGTTGAGGGTAAGTGGGAGATGAGGGTAAGTGGGAGATTGACTACAGCTGGAGTGACAGGTAATGGTGAACAGGTAATTTGGGTGTGGCAGGCTGACTGGAAAAACATTGAGGAGATGAGCTGAGGGAAAGTAAAAAGTGGCTCAAGGAACACAGAGAATAAAGGGAGCAGAACTACACAAGAACATGGAATAAACTTAAACACATGTAATACAAGAATTGTAATAGAACTACAGAAATACGAGTGAAAACAATTATAAAACCTAACATAAAAGATCCCCCCAAAAAACCTCAAAAAAACATATCCTGACAATGAGAGAAAAGGTTCTCATATATGGTTTCAGTTTAGGTGCAGTCAAAAAGTTCAAATGTAATGCTGCCTTCTGGTGGATCTTAAATGTATTAGTGACCAGTTTTTAGTGCTTCATTCTTATTTAGACAAGGTAGTTTTAACTTTAGAAAATTCAAAATAACTACAACAGCAAACTAACATAATAAAACACTATATAATTTAATCAGTTGTATATATATATATTAATTGGTAAGGTATCACTTGAGAGTCATTTACAACACAAACATCCATCCATCCATTTTCTTTACCCACTTCTCCATTCCGGGTCGCGGGGAGCTGGTGCCTATCCCCAGCAGTCACTGTGCGAGAGGCGGGGGACACCCTGGACAGGTCGCAAGTCCATCGCAGGGCCACATATAGACAAACGAGACAAACAACCATTCACACTCTCACTCACACCTAGGGACAATTTCAGAGTCATCAATCAACCTAACATGCATGTTTTTGGTCTGTGGGAGGAAACCGGAGTAAACCCACGTGTGTACAGGGAGAATATGCAAACTCCACCCAGAAAGGCCCCAGGCCAGGAAGCGATCCTGCAACCTGCATATCTCACAATTTTCATGAGATTGCAGGTAATGTAATTTTCATAGTTTGACTAAAATGGCTATAGCTCCATTTTTCAACACCCTAATGATCTTAGTGTGAAACTGAAAGGCAGAGGGCGAAATGCATTTAATCAAAGAATGCTATGCCTTTATATATTGAGTTTATATAACACTCAGTGTGTTATATAATCTTTATTTTAAGCTTAAAGTACATTTTTATGGTTCTGAACACACTTTGTTTTGTCAGAGAAGAAGCAGAAATGGCTCCTTTGACTGTAAAGGTTTGGACCCCTGGGCTGGGTCTCAACTTTAACAGCACGTTTGGCACACATTAAATTAAAGGTGAATAAGACGTTTGTTGAATTTTAGCTTTGTAGCAACATTACTTGGTATAAATGTACAACTTCAGCCAACATTTGAGACATTTCTGTAATATTGTAGATGTTACCTGTCTGATAAAAGTAAACACAGGGTTCTACCAGTAGTCTAAACATTGTTACAGTCTCTGTGAACTTATCCAGGGGCATTTTGTAGCATTTGGTTGAATGGAACAGCTGATCGCATCACAGTTTTAGATTAGTGCGAACATAATCAACTGCATTAATTTTTCTCCACTTTTTTAATGATATACTTTCTGTAGGCCTGTCCAACATTGAGCTTACAGACCCTCAGCATGTTTCAGCCCCCGGGCATGTTCCTGCCTTCACTATTTTCCTACACTTCTTTTTCAGATTCCTTTCATCCTGTCTTCACAACAAATCATATTTTTCAGGACATGATCTATACGTTTTTTTCCTAAGCTGCTAACAACACAATTTTGCCTTTTACTTTTTTAGCTAGCCAAACACCTAACAAAGTAACAGCCTAGCGTTCCTCGAAGAAATGCCTATGGTTCGCCACCATTCATGCAAGTTTTGGAATGAGATAATTTTATGTTGCAGTTTTTTTGGTCAAACCTAAAAAATAACATTATGTGCAATCCCATACAATACTATGATATCTTGCACGAAGTGTTGGGACTTTGCGTATGTGTTGTGAAATATGACTTCCCCCCAAAACATTTTATACAGAAAACAGAACCAAGACAGATTTTTTAAAAATGGGAGACCAAATTTATAAACAAAACAAAAATATAAAAGCAATTAGAGGTGTGGACTCAGGCCACATAACTCAGACACGAGGTTGATTGAGCCACAGTTTTAATGACATGATACTCAACTTGATGAAATCACAAAAGACTTGGAAATTATCTCAGATTTTAACACCAATGACTTGTGATTTAGATTTTAGCCTTTTGACTTGAAAAGACTTGATATTTTGCTCCAAACAAAAAGTATGTTATTAAAGAAAAGTTGTCACTAATCTATTCAAAACACTTTTCATTTGACCTTTTAATACTGACACATTGTTTGCTGATTTTACAGCACACACACACACACACACACACACACACACTTCTGCTAAAAAACCCTGCCAAGACTGAGTCATGCTCCACTTTTCATAAACTGCAGAATCAACTTTTTGTTTTGTGCTTGCTTATCTCATCTTATGATGATGCCACACTAACCAGGAAATGCTAAATTGATTGTGTGCTGTAACAGCAGGGGGAGGGTAGGATTACTGTTTGTCAAAATCATCTTAATGAGACAAAGGCACTTTTTACACTGCCATTTTGTTTTTAAGAAACTGATATTTAAAAAAAAAAAGATACATAAATTAAAAAATACAATTTTGTGGTATCCATCTGAACTCAGGATAAAAAAAATATTTTATGAAACAATGACATAGCACCTTATTTTGGACAAAAAACACTATAACTTTATGCTTTAGAAACCAAAACAACAATAGTCTCATATCAATAGTTTTTTGTGTCTGTTTATTTAATTTATATATATATATATATATATATATATATATATTACAATCATTTCACCATACAATCAAGGTTTATTGGTGACAGGATTATAATAAAATTACTGTTATCAGTTAACCTTTGCTCAAAATAGGAAACTTTTTTTCTGTATATTGAGACTTGTTAGACTTTATCGTCACCTAGTGGTGCAGCATGAGTTTTAGGAACTCGTGTGGCTGGAGAGAAAAAATAATGTATCTAAACAAAGAAAAAAGTATCCAGAGTGAAATGGTAAATGATCTGCACTTGTATAGCACTTTATCTAGTCTAAGGACCCCAAAGCTCTTCAACTACAGTCAGTACTTCATCCATTCACACACTGATGGTGGTAAGGTACACTGTAGCCACAGCTGCCCTGGGACAGACTGACAGAAGTGAGGCTGCCATCACACCGGCACCACCAAGCCCTCTGACCACCACCAGTAGGCAAGGCAGGTGAAGTGTCTTACCCAAAGGCACAACAGCTGAGACAGACGGAACGGGGGTTAGAACTGACAGCCCTCCGGTTACAAGACGAACCCCTACCTCCTGAGCTACTGCTGCCCCAAAAACGTACCTTGGTCTGTTTTTACTCTTCTATGCACTTATTGTGATTTTTTCCCCCCTTGGCTACAAAAGACAAGGATGGATGATAATGTTTTTTGCCAAAATATGTCGGACAAATTTGAATCAAATGTGCAGAAAGTAATCATTGGATGAGCAGCTACAACTGATTAACTTTTAAACTATCCAAACAAAGATGGCTGCCACAGCCAACTCACCTGGAAAAAGACAAAAATGGATATAACTCAGGCAGTTCTTTGGATATTGACCTAAAATTTATTGTGGCAGTAGCTGCACATATTCTTGGAACTAACAGATTGCATGAGGTCTTATGAACCAGTGGATGGAGTTTAATGAAGGTTTCAGGAAATAAACATTTGATTTACATCTATAACTGATTAACCTTTAGAGTAAACCCAATTCAAAATGGGCACCACAGTTAGCTGTGGTGGCCACAAAAATAGCTAAAACTCACACTATTTTACAGATATTGTGCTAGAATTTGGTGCGGTTGTAGTTAAGCAGGAGTCACAGCACATACTCCAAGTGCAACATCTTTGTTTAAAACTTTAAGATAAACTGTTGGAGTGAAGCCTGTTTGTCTGTTAGCAAAACATCTCATAAACCATAGATGGAAAGTAATCACCAGATGTACAACAACAACCGATTGACTTTTGGAGTCAGTTTAATCGAATATGGCCACTACAGCTAATCAGCATTAGCCAACACAAAAATGGCTATAACGCAAATATTTGGTGTGGTAGTAGCTGTGAGTCATTCACAGCACATACTCCGAGCAGGACTTTTTGTAATATTGTATGTGGTCTATTTTTAAGGTTTGTCAAAAACTGCTGTACTGCTTCTCAGTTTAATAGGATCTTTCTTAGTCTAAAAACTCTGGCATGAAAGGTGGCGGGTGATAAGCAAATTCTTTCAAGGAATCCTAGGCCTTTAATTCTTTATATAATCAAGGTGTTCTCTACTTGTCCTAGTGTCTCTGTGCCAACAGATTAACTGAGACTAAATGTGTACAATATGCACTAGTTCTGAGGCAGGGCAGGGAGGTGTTAGGATCAGTCCGGGGTGAAGAAGGCTCCTCCAGCNGCGGGCTCCTCCTCCGCGCGCCGCCGCTGATGCTGATGCTGATGCTGATGTGACTCCCACTCCAGTGGACGCAGGTGGAGGTGCGTCAAGGGACCCACGAGTCACCAAGCCGTACGGGGCGGCTGGACCTTCACAATAAAAGCCCACGTCTCCCGTCTTTTCAAGGGAGGTTTTAGTCTGAAAAGAAAACGAGGAGTCCGGAGTGCCGTTTCCTGCCTTCCGGCTGGCTTGACGGCGGGGGATGCAGGTGGAGCGACTCGGGCAGGACCGCTCACATCTGTCTTGAAGGAGAAAAGGAGGGGGAAGAGGAAAGCCTCATCGCTCTGGATAAAACAACAAACATCTATCGAAGCTACTTCCAGTATTTTTTTTTCTCTCACGGATATTATTCTTGTTTGGAGAATAACGGGATTACCAGAAAATACAAGTAAGGACTTTTCCTCCCTTCTTCTTGTTGTTCTTCTTTTTGACTGAACGCTTTAGTGTTTATTTATTTTTTTCTTTTCTTTTTCTGGCGGATTTGTTGCTGTTCCTGTCCGCAAAAGGGTTCTGCACGTGATGACAGGTGCAGAATCTACTTAAAAGCCCCGGCTTTGTTTGGTTCTGCTGTGGAGGCGCAAAAAAATGATGGGTCAGTCTTTGGAGGAGGTTTGATCTGCTTGTTGGTTGCCTCTTGCTCTTGGAGTGGACACGCTGAGTTCTGTGTGTGTAGACATGAGTGATCAGGAGCCACGCGTGAAGCTGAGTGGGAATAATAATAATAATAATAATAATAATAATAATAATAATAATAATAATAATAATAATAATAATAATAATAATAAACAATAAGAAGAAGAATCAGTCAGTCAGCGCTCGGTCCAGTCGACTTGTGCGGATTATGCTCACAGGTTCCGACTCTCAGCAGGAGGATTCGGGTTCATTTAGGAGCTCTGAACATGTCTGGATGTGGTTCTGGTGATACCTTTTTTACCATTTACTTACGCATATAACATTTTTTCCCATTACAAAATGACCTTATATCACAAAAATGCTTTAAATGAACTCTCTTTGTGCTTAGTTCCGGATTTTCTTCACTTGAGACATGAATACTTTACTCAGTATTATCATTACTGTTAGTATCATTATTATTTATATTAATTATCGTGAAGTTCTGTTTTCTATGCTATAATAAAATCTTTATGGTGTGCCAAATCAGGCCACCGGAGGGTAGAGTTTCTTTAGCGGCTGCATTTTTTTTTCTTTTTCTTTCTGCTGGAGAGAGGAGCTGAGTAAAAACAGCCTCGCGGTTGTTCCTGAAGTCTGCAGTAAATAATGTAGATGAGTTGGGAGACGCACGCTCAGATCAGTGCGTGGAAATGCGGGGTTCTGTGCGGAGCCCCGAGTGGATGCGACGGCTGCGCCACCGCGTCGCCAACATTACGCCCACTGGGGTGCGTAACCGTGCCTCTGCACGCCAACCCCCCCACCCCCCACCATCCTCTCCGAAAGCAGCGGGGGACTAACAAGAACAACACATGAGATGGATGAAAAGTCCGCAGGTTTGAGGGGAGGTTCGGTCAGTTGGAGGACCGATGTGTGAACTGAGAGGCTCTGTGCAGAGGACACATGATGTATATGTGTGTGTGTGTGTGTGTGCGCGCGCGCCGGAGGGGATGCTGACCGTTCTCACGAGAAATATAAAATAGTAGACCCTGTTCAGAATGATTGCTCAAAGTCAGATCAGCTCTTAGGGTTGGGCAAAAAGAATTTTATGACCTTGTCCAAAATATCAAAACGTCCTTTGAAGTGTTCAGTGATCACAGCAAAGCTCTGACTGACTCAGCTGAGAGTCATCACAGGAAGAACTTACAGGAATTGGGATGGGGCTATTCTGTTCCTCCTAATGCAAATGATGTCCTGTTTCTGGAGCTCAGCATTGGAGAAGTGTCTCCATTCCTGGTTAGTTTCAATGGCCCAGAATGTGCATACTGAGAACAGGCTACATTGCTGATGGTTCATAAAGTTGGGGTGCAGGAACCCGACTGCCGGTGGAGAAACACCAAATGGTCTGAAGAAGATTTACAGCAGTGGTGCCCAAACTTTTTTGACAAGTGGGCCAAAACTGTCAAGTTGAAAATACTTTCAGGCCACAAAAATCAGAATCTTTGATACAAAAAAAAAGTAAAAATAATTTTTTAGTGATTTTTTATTTTTTTCATTTTTAAATTCTCAACAACAAAGTAAACACTATGCATGTAACAGTACGCGTACCCTTACTGTAACAGTTCAGGGGACTTTTTGGGTGGGTACAATGAACTGAGGATGAATACGTCAGTCACAGAGGATCAGAGCGGCACACGTCTTCATTAAGTAGATCTTGCTAACAGCCCCCGCAGAAAAGAAGTAGAGAAAGATACTATCTAAACATTCCACACCAAACCAAGCGTGGTTGAATACCACTCCGAAGCTTGAAGACCTGTCTGTTTAATTCAAATCAGTTGTGTGAAAAAGAAGCTCTGTGGAGCCACAGATCACAGACAGCTACATGAGGGGGATGAGAGGTGCAGGTATGGAAGGCAGTTCTATCATTTAAGTGACACTTTGAAAACTACTGTGGCAAGCCAAGTATACTTGTTCAATATCCCTGACATCAAGCCTTATTTTCTCTGTCATAGAAAAATTCAAAATGATGGAATATACTTATTATGATTATTGTTATACCAATGCAGGAGCATTGAAGGCCCCTTATTAGTGTTTGCCAGTTATCTAGTATCATGAATGACTTTTTATATAGTTACTTATATACTTATATAGTTTATGCATCAAAACATACACATTGTTGTTTTCTTTTACCTAGTGTGTCTCTCACTGCTTTGAGACTTGTGGTTTTCTCTTCCATCCCCTAAAAGTGCAGAGTTCAAAAAATCAAACTCTCATTGACTCCCATTGTATTTTGGGCTCAGAATTCTCTCAGCAAAACTGGAAGTGAAAGGTCTAAAAACATAAAACTTGCCATTTGTGATGACCCGACGTTTCCTTTACCTACTGTTCAGGATCGTTTTCAGTAAAACATAATTTTTGGACAGTGATTGTTTGATTGAGGTTTATTTCATGCTCTGTGTTTCTGTCTGCTTTTCCAATTAAGAGTGCTGTCAGGGAGTGAGAGACATAGGTGTGTGGTTACCATGGTGACCCCAATAAGCCACTAGCCACAGCTTTTTATTTTGATATTGGTTTTCTCTACACTTCTTAGACAGTTTTTACATCAAAATGTTAATAATTTGTCAGCTTAGACTTTTACCAAAAAAAAAAAAAGAAAAATCCCAAATTACGTTTGGGATTTATATAAGAAAAGTTGTATGTTGGAAATGTATTTGCAGTAGCAAATGGTTGGGACCATTTAGCATTTTTCTTTTCAGAAATTGTCTGGTTTTTGAATTTAGAATGTTTGTCAATAAAAGTTCCAGCATCCACTGAGTGTGGACTCCATCTTTGATACTGACTTTTCATTACATATACAAACTTAGCAGATACCTTCAGCAGAAAATGAGCACTCTCAGTATACACTGTAGCTGCACTGCTCTGAGGAGCTTTCAGTGCACTTGACAAAAGGTGGTTCACATTGCCTTTGTGGGTTGAGATGAATTATAATAATTGCAAATTTTAGTGCAATTTGAATACATTGATATTCAGTGGGCGCAAAAAGTGGATTTGAGGTCCTGTCCTTCTCTTTGTTGTTGCTCATCTCTCTGACATGAGGCTTCCAACAACTTCCCTGAATGTAAATCTGCAGCTTTTTCAACTCAAATGTCACCATTCGGGGTGGACTCAACAGTCAGCTTGGCATTTGTGTGCAACTGAAAATAACCTTTGATTTGATGATATCACGCATTGTGATGTGTCCACATTACATATAGGAAGGTACGGACATGGATTTTATTATTTAAATGTATTTATGTCATCCACATGTCAGCCAAAACAGTGGCTCTCAAAGCAGCAGCGTTTCGACTGACTCCGCATTAAGGAGCTGGGAACATTTGCAGTTCTTTGATTGTTTAGTGTTCCTTCCTTCTATGATCATCACATGTTGAGAAATGATGGAGTTGTAGTTGTTTTGGTGAAACTTGAAAAAAAGTTATGTGCAATATCGCAAGATGTCATGCTCAGAGTATGTGTTGCTAATTACTCTCAGCTACTCCCACATCACATTTTAACCCAATGTCTGAAAATCTGACTGAGTTACAGCCATAACTGCGCTTGCTAAGGTTGCTCAGCTGAGGCAGTCAAAAGTAAATCAAATGTATTTGTAGATCCAATAATTACTCTCTGAGAGTTTTATTAAAATCTGTCCAGTGGTTTGTGAGATATTTACCAGACAAACAGGCTTGACTCCAACAGGTAATGCTAAAGTTTTAGGCAAAAAATCTTGCCCAATAAATAGCACTTTGAGTTTGTGTTGAAAACGGTCTCCAGCTACTGCCACGTCAAGGTTTAGCACAATATTTGTACTATTGACTAAATCATGCTCAGTTTTGTGTTTTCTAAGGTCAGTTGTCTTTGGTGGCCATCTTGAGTTGGGTTTACTTTGAAAGTTAAACAGTTGTAGATATACGTCCAATAACTACTTATGCAAGTTTCAATAAGTTCCTCTAGTGGTTCATAAGAGACACAGTCAAAAACATTATCTGCCTTCATGTTTGGAGGTGGGTGATTTTTTTTAAAAGTAAAACATAAACATTTTGTTTCTTAATCTCCTATTTGTTTTGTGATTTGAGTTCATTTAAGATAGCATCAACCTAGGCTAGCCATTAGCTCATCAATCGTGTCTGAATTAAAGACTATTTTTCCAAACTGAGGCCTTTTAAAGAGCTATCTACAACAAGTAGGATATTGATTGTTCATAACACTTCCAGAGAACCCCACTTTAAATGATCTCTTTTATGACTTTAACAGGTGGAAATTAAGTAGTGGTATAAAGTAAATAAACATTTCACCATCTTTAAAAAGAAAAAGGATGTGAAATATTGAATGAAAAATTTTCCTTTTCTCATAAGTCATCTCTGCTCTTCAAAATCACCCACCACCAGTAGGTAAAGGTGAACAATAATGTTGCTGCTTGTGTGTGTGTGCGTGTTTGCCTGTCTGTTTGCAAAATATCTCACTTACTCCTGTACACATTTTAATTAAACTTTCAGCAAATAATCTTCAAAATGGCTATAACTCAAACAATTTTACAGCTATCGTGCTAAAATTTGGTGTGCCAGCAGCCGAGCATCATCTCCAACACATTCTCAGAGGACTACTCATTGCACGAGACCTTTGGTGAAAACTTTAGCCTTAACTGTTGGGGTCAAACCTGTTTGTCTGTTAGAAAAACATCTCATGAACTACATAATGGATTTGGAAACAATATACATCTATAGCTGATTAACTTAAGTCAATACAAAAATAGTTATAACTCAGCCAGTTTTACAGATACAGAGCTCAGATTTGGTGTGGTGGTAGCTGAGAGTCATTCACAACACACACACTGAGCATGACGATGCTGCGTGAGTTCTGACATGATATTTTCGAGGTCCTCATTTTTACTAGTTGAAGAGAGTCTGAGTAGAATTTCCAAAAAGAACTACCTATGATGAAAACACAAACTTAGGCACCTTTTTTTGTCTCACTGATTGGGCAAAATGATTTTTGAGAGAAAGAGAGAAAAGAAAACACAGAGAAAGGAAGAAAAGAGGAAACTATTGATCCTGTGTGCCCCCCACTCCCCTCAGTAGGATATCGGAGTCTACACTGAGACTAATATTAGTCAGTCTGGCAGGACATTTATTATTGAGCTCGTCAAAGTTATTGCATCTCGTACTGTGCCATCAGAAGCAGAGAAAAAGGTACAAAACCGTCGAGTGAGTGGAGTTCAAAGCTCCATGTGCTTTTTAACAACTCGCCTTTGGTGTTTCTAATTGAGACCGAGCCATGAGACTTATAAAAAAAAAAAATTCCTGGATCTGTGCCACGAACGCTACTGTATTCCACAAAGATTGAGTCATGAATTAATTCAGCTGAGCCTGCGAGTGTGTTTGAATCGTAGATGAGGGATTCTTTTTCTTCCCTCAAACTGTTGAATCTAATGTAATCCCAACCCACTTTTATCATATCAGAGTAAAAAAAATAAATAAAAAATTGCAGGCACTGTTGATAAATTAATGAAGATGTTCATTGTAGCTTGATATGAAATATTTACATTAGTGTATTTCTTGGCTTTTAACAGGTTTAAGCAATATTCTTGCCAACGAGGTTCCATTGAGAGGGCAGGTATTGATCAGATAAATCAGAGCAGGCTTCTCGTCTTATACCTGGCTTCATCTCAAGTGTCAGCTCCCCTACGTGTCACCCAGTCTAGACCCGAGAAAGCTTTTGACCTGAGAGTGTTTCGGCACCAGCTAATGCTTCAGGTGTGGGATGTGTTTAGCACCTGCCGGGGAGCCTATTAACCTGAATTACTCCGGCTCCAAGAAAGCTGCTGTTTCTCAGGTTTAAAAATATCACACCTTCCTCCCCATTAGGAAGGGCAAGTTTGTGGCAAAATCAGCCGCTATGACCTCACTGCTGATGATGACGATTCATTATGTTTACCCAAACAGCCTCATCAGTAAATAAAGATGGCTTTTTGCACCACGGAGCCTGTTGAACTAAGTTGTTTTGAATTTTATGTGGCTTGACATTATGTCTCAAAGCAGGAGTTCAGATTTTTTAAAGTGGGGGTCTGTGGAAAGGTTATGAACAGTTAATATTTTACCTATTGTAGACAGCACTTTTCACAGCCTCAGCTGGAAGAAAGGAAGTTTAAAAGGCCAAACCCATAGGCAGAGTTTGATCTGTAGGGGGGCAAAGGGGCAGAAAATTTCCAGTAATTATTTTAAAACTTTCCATGGAAAGTAAAGCTAGGGATTTGTGGAAATATTCCAAATTGGAAACCTCTCAATTAATCTGCAACACTTCTAAATCTTCGAGGCTAAAGATCATGACTAATTTAGAGCGTTTTTTTTCCTTTCTCCTTTCTGATGTTTTTACTTGAACATTTTATACAGAAACATACTTGAATGTTGGGAAATAATCACAGAAAGTAAGTGTATGGGTAACAATAACAATAATGTGTTATTTGGAATTTAAAAGCCTGTTTATTCAGATGTTATTCAGCTGTTTAAATTCTGCATTACCTTACCATACATCAAATACATTTAGCCAATAATATAATCAAAGCTGACTTCACTTTATGTTATCCATAAGCCCAAATGTCTTGTGCTCTGGGCTCAAAATGCATGGCGTATGAGCTCAATAGTCCAGGTTTCTAGAAATCCTCTGTGCAAATAGTGGAAGAATGCACTGAGGTCAATATCAAATGAAAAATTAAATCCAGAAAGCTGTGTGCCTGTCTGTTTTATTTTACACAGTTAACACTGGAGGTTGGGGGGTTGGGTAGGAGTTCAGGAATTGGAGACAATGCCTTCCCCACGAAGATTTATGCTCAGGAACTGGTTATTTGCAAGTGCAACTGGCAGCAGCAGCTAGCTGTATCATTTTCTTTGTGTCCTGGCAATATGTCTGGCAGGAACTTCATAAAAAATCAACCAGAATAAACAATTAATGTCAATTAATGCCGAATAAGGTTTACATAGTAGTTGCTTAGAAGATCGAAGACGTTATAAGACGAAAAGCTCCACTTTGAGAGTGGGTTCCCTTAAACAACGGTTCAATAAATTGGTCTAAAGTGGATTTTGGTGACTTAAAATAACAATTTCCTAACAGTTTATGCAAACCTTTACATTGCTGTCAGTTTTGCATTACAGTTATTTTGACAGAAATATTATGACTTTCTGGCCAGGCTGCACCAAAAGTGGTACAGCTAACTGCTGCTGCCACTATTTGCACCTACAAATAACCAGAAAACTACATAAGATAAACCTGGAATGTGAAAATAACGGTGGCATAAAAAAATCACAGCATAGCTTTCAAATGAATGGATAAAACATTTTTGAGATTGGAGTTGTTTTAGGACGGGACTAGACAGAATTAAACTCTATTTCCCCAAACTGAGGTTTTTCAAAGAGCTATCTTCAGCAGGGAAGATGTTAAATGTTCATAACATTTCAACAGAACCCCACTTCAAAAGGTATGAATTATTGCTTTACCAATGATACTGTCCATTTTTCAGTTGTTTATATAGAATTTGAGACTTTTTTTATTTTTCTTTTTTATGTCCTTTGGTGAATCTCAGTGGAACAACTTGGCTGTCATAGATTAATATATTTTTTGAAAGAGCCCCAATTTCACCAGTTGATGTCAGATAATTCCTCACATGTAGCTCCCCTCTGAAATGTGGCCATTATGAGACTTCTTCCTTTTTGCTACCGTCTGAAATTAGGTCTGGATTGTCCCCTATGAGTGGGATGAATGAAGCGAGCAACAGGGGGCACTCAGGGGGCTGATGGAGGTCATGATACTGAGACACTGTCTGCTGCCGACACCGCAGCACTTTCCCACACCGGGTGACAGAGAGAGAGGTGATTATTCCACAAGCCACAATCACTGCAGGGAGGCAGGGGGAGGCACAATGGCTCCAGCGCAGGAGAAGGTATGGTGGGATGCGGTGGTCAGTGGCTCGCTTTTGGTTTGTGTAGCCAGCGTAGCTTCATCAGGCTTCTCCCGATATCAATATGATGGCATTGTGTTTGCAGACCGGGCAGCGTGCAGGAGGCAGCCGACCGTTTTCCCAACGGGATTCTCACATAGAGCCAAGGACGCAGGCTGAGCAGGAAGGGTCAAACAATTACCCAGCACCACTCGCTCCGACGTAACGAGCCAATAACAGAGAAGCGCCAGTCAGTGATGATTGCTGACATCATTTTGTGATTCAAATGACTACCAAGAAAAAAATATTGAAAATGGAAAAAAATTAAAGGCCTAGCATTCATTGGAGGATTCCATATTACTTTTATGCAAGAGTTTTAAACTAAGGTCATCGAATGTTGAGAGTTATAGTCAGTTTAGGTAAACCTTATAAATAAGGTTATGCAGGATCTCACGCGATATTGTGAGATCTCGCATGATCTGTTCACACTACATGTTGTTAATAACTGTCAGCTACTATCACTCCAAATTTCAGTGCAATATTTGTAAAATCTACTGAGCTATAGCTATTTTTGTTTAGGCTAATGTTGACTAGCTGTCGTGTCCATCGTGAATTGGGTTGACTCCAAAAGTTAATCATGTGTCGAAGCACATCCAATAAATAATGTCTTGGAGTTTCATTGAAATCCATTCAATGATTCATGAAACATTTTGCTAACAGACAAACAGGGTTAACTCTAACAGTAAATTTTATGCTTTTAAGCAAACATACCACTCAGTATGTTGCTTTTGAGGTATATTTTGGAGACGATACTCAGCTACTACCACACCAAATTTTAGCTTTAGTTTTCAAAGGTCAGTTGGCTGTGGCAGCCATCTTGAATCCGGTTGACTCCAAAGATTGTTTGGTTATAGATGTACACCAAGTTATCATTTTCTGAGAGTTTCATTAAAACCTGTTTTGTTGTTGATGAGATAATTTGCTGACAGATACAGTTGACGCCAATATTTATTAGCATACTTTTAAAAACAGATATCATGTGATCAGTTAGTCTTGAAGTACAAGTTGAGCTCAATATTTGTAAAATTAACTGAGTAATAGCCTTTTTTGTATTTTCTAAAATGGCTTGCTGACACCATTTTGTGACTCAAAAGACAACCAGCAACC
>NC_051436.1:18449226-18464209 GCF_001649575.2 Kryptolebias marmoratus
CTAAGCAGAGGGAAAGAAGAGCTCACTGAGAGCAGCCGTCCTCTTCATCTCCATCCAGCTGTTACTGTCCAACTATTTACCCAGATGCTTTGGTGAGCCATGCTGAGTAACTGCTCTGATTTGGAGATACTCTAAAAATTAAAGGAATTGGAGGAATGCAAATTGCCAGTCACTTTTTATGTTAAAGTTTAGAATTTAGATCATGTTTTTTGTCTAAAAATGGCGGGGTTGTGGCCATTTTGAACAAACCAAAGACACTCAGCTATTACCACATAAAATTTTAGCTCAATATCTGTAAAATGAACTGAGTTCCAGTCATTTTGTGATTTACCAAAGGAGCAACAACCATATTTAAGGTGGCACTGCATTCAAGCAATGTTTGCAACAAGCTGCAAGAGTTAGCATGTTAGCATACTATACAGCAGACTGCAGGCTTAGTACAGAGCCTAATAACTATATAATTAATTTCTAACATCAGCTTTTCAGACTTTCAACTTTATTTTACAAGGAGCAGAACAGCAGAGAAGAAGTGACATAGGCTCACCTACTATAAAATTATAAATAAACTACAAATAAACATACAGTAAATTAAACAACCTGTTGACTCTGAACTTTTGACAGTGTATTCAAATTATTATTATAATTGTTCTCAACTTTTGTGATTAAATTGAAATTTCAGTCTTGGATCTTGAATATAATTTTAAATAAAAATGTTATAAAGATACAAACTGACCACATATTGGTTTAAAATCTGTCCTGATTGCAGCAAAAGCTGAAACACTGATGCTGTCAGCACGCTTACTTGTGTTATCTGACTTCCTATTTATATCTGTGAAGTAAGATTAAAATAACCATAAATAATAAATAAATTCAGTATCAATATACTAATATATTTAAAATATAATTACAGTTAGGTAATAAATTCTATTATTTAGGCATAAAAAATAATGGTAATTGCAGTTTTGTTTTTCAATAAAAGCAAATAAATCATGTGATATATTTTACATTTTTTGTTTTAATATTGCAAAACTGGTATTTCTGCTCAAGGTTATCATAAAGTCAGAATCTCATACCAGCCATGTCTAGTTGTAAATGTACAGCCAATGATTATGAGTTTTATTCAAATCTATCCAAGGGTTGAAGTGATATTTTGCCAACAACAGACAATGGCAAAGTTTGTTTGTAAATTAAAGTATAATGTGGTGTGGTAGTAGCTGAGAGTCCTCCTCCACACATTCTTTGTAATGGCAAAGTTTGTTTGCCACTACTGTTGGCACTCAGAGTGTGTTGTGGATTTGAACTGATGCCATCAGGCAGGAGGTACAGGAGCATTACCACAAGGACAAACAGACTAAAACACAGCTTCTATCCCACGGCCGTCAGGGCATTAAATCAAACATAGCAACACAGTGCAATGCAAGGCATATAAATAATGCAATGTTCAACGTGCAATATTTTGAGTATCAGTATTTCAATATTTCAGTATGCTTTATTTCAATGTTCAAGGTGCAATATTTTAATGTTAATGTAGGATTCAAGGAGCGGTACTCCTAATGTGCAATTTTTCACATGTGTGAAACTGATATGTAAATAGTGTATTGTGCTACCACCCCTTTGTTAAATATTACTTATATGTTTTACCTTAATTTACTTTTGAAATATAAATCTACATTTTTATCTTGCTCAGGGAACGTGCAATTTCGGTGTACTTGTTACAATGACAATAAAGGTATTCATTGATTGACTGATTGATCAGTCTCAGTTTTATCCATTTTAGTCTTGGCTAAGTTTGATTTACTGTGGCGGCCATCTTGAACTGGGTTGATTCCAAAAGTTAAGCAGTTTTCAAGAAAATCTGTCTGGCGGTCAATGAGATATTTGGTTGATAGACAGACAGACATATTCACGGGCCAAAATATTATAAACTGCCTTTCACCTTTCAATAGTGGGTCACAAAATGCTGCTGCATTTAAAGTAAAAATTAAAAAAGAAAAACTTCCAACCTTTTTTCATGTCACTAAGCATTTTGTATCATGAATATACATGAGGCGTTTGCTACAAAACAAGTGATTCAGTTGAACATCCAGTGAGTTCTGATGGTTTTAGACCCCCTGTTTTCATGCAGTGAGTTAGTACCCTAACTGCCTCTATCAACTGGGAGGTAATGGAGCAAACAAAATGTAGAATGATTGTAATTATGAATGTGTTTTATTCTGTTGAGTGGCAGAAATTATGATTATTACAAAGTAGAAACCTTCTGAATGTCAATGAACTCAGTGGAGACGGTCCCTCAGAAAGATTTTCCTTCCGGATCTTTGTGGCAGCCCTGGCAAGCCTGATTGAACTTTTTAAGTGCTGAGGTACGGTACTTCAGCTCTTTCTGAACCTTTTAATGCGTTCACATCACAACATTCAGAGTGAGGCTCAATTAATTCAGGCTTTCATATTAATTAAGCTGAAAAGATAACATTTGTAAGTGAAAGTGCTCAGTAAACAAATTACTGAAATGTTGAATGGTAAAATGGTGACATTACTGGGTTTGTTTTTCCAGCAATGGTTGTAAAAAAAGTTGATGGTGATTGTTGATGAAAAGGTAGAAGATTTGGGCATTTATGTCTCAACATGAAACAAATTAATATAAAAGTTATCAACCAAACAATACATTGTTAGCTGTATCTTTTAGGAGTAACCAAGGAAAACCAAATGTGAGCAGCAACTAAACTACTCAACAATTAAAAACAGAAGACTCAACAACTTTTGGCTAAAATAATTTAGCCAAAATCCATATTAACAGTTTTTTCTTTCTTCCAGCAGCCAAGATAAACTGAAGATGTCTGAAAATCCTGTTATTAAAATATAGTTTTGTGACAAAAATGAAAACAATATAAAGATTAACAAAAATATCAGTAAAATACAAGGAAATGAACATGAAACTGGAAACAGGGTTGAATCAAATAAAGTGAATAGGGTCGGTAATTTCAATGCCACCAAAATAAAAGATTAAAAATGAAATAAAAATATTTTAAAATGAAAGAGAAAAAGTTATAATGCATCCTATTTTAGTTTAAAAGTTTTTTTTAAATCAGATAATATTACTATTATTGCTCTACTTTTTTGTTTTAAAACGTTGGAAGAATTTTAAACAGATTTATGACTTTATGAGACTTAATTTGAAATTTAAATTTGTTCTGTACAAAAAATAATTTGACAAAATACCAATGAAACTATAAGAAGTGTGGAGGACCAAGATTTATAAAAAAGTTAAACCTTCTGCCAGTGGCTAACTACAGACACTATGCTGTGTCTGTCACTCCCTGTCAGGAAACTTAAACAGGCATACAGAAACAAAGTAGAAAGTAAGCCTCAAACAAACAGTTACTGTGTGAAAACTATAAATTGTACTGAAAAACACTCAAACACACAAATGGCAGAAGTGTCTGGTCTTTACACTTTTCAATTTCAATGTGTCTACAATGTTTTATATGGCAGGTATGACAAGTTAAAGCTTCCAGTTTTGAAAAAAAAAAAAATATATATATATCAGGTCAGACAGAATGGAAGTCAATGAGAGTTTTGGTGTGCACACATAACACTCTTGGGGATTTCAGAGAAAACGGTATGTCCTATAGCAGTGAGAGACACACAGGGTAAAAGAAGACAAAAACGCCTACTTTTTAATGTATAAATTTTATACAAAGTGCAAAATTTGTAGAACTAAGAGAAGTTTATGTATAAAAACATTGGAAAGTTTAAACAACTCAAACCACATGCCATGGAATAATCTTCAGTGATAATGTGTAAAATCCCAAATAATTTCATAATACCAGCTAAATCATGTAAAGTCCAACTTTACATGAGGTGTAAAGTTTGTAGAACTAGCAGAAGTTTATCATAAAAAAATAAAGAGTTTCAGCACTTTTGATGTTGGTGAAGGACATCGTCACAACTGAAGTTGAATACTGCGTAAAAAAATCTCCAAAAAGCGTAAAACCTCACCTGTGGTTGTGTTAAATACTACCAAAAACTATAGCAAACTATTTGCAATTAAATCCCATTTTGCTGTATTATTTGCACACGTTTATCCAAAGGTGCCACAGGAATAGCAAGTAGAAAATTGTGACGGAAACAGAAGAATAACACTCGAATAGTAATAAGGGTGCTTATGCATTGGCACTGTTAATCAGGAGTGTTTAGCACTCACAGGTTTCCAAGTCGGTCTCTGTTTCATCTCATTTCCAACATTCATCTGGGCTTTTCCTCTCGTCCAAGCTGGTGTGAGCCACCATTTGGCCCGCGTGCTCCGGGTCTGGCACGTGTGGTGACAGTAAGTCCCTGGAATAACTCTGTGAGTTGACATGGCCCCTGGTGTACAACAAGCTGTACGTTGTGTGTGCGCGTGTGTAGAGGAAACGTGTGTTTACCACAGATGGTATTAGCAGCCGAGTTACTTGTGTCTGTTTTGACAAAGCTGATTCCTGGGAACGTTTCAGGGATTTCCGCTCCGTTTTTGCCAACCCACTTTGTAACCATTTTGAAGCAGTTTTCAAAACCACTGATTCCCTCTGACTTCTGCATATTTCTGTCGGAGCGCTGGTGTTTGTTTCCCGACGTCTCTGTCTCTGATACAATTTTAATTTTGCTTTCACGGAACAAACGACACCCCAGGAGCACAGTTGAGTAAAAGCAGCCCACTTTCCACAGGAAGATAAAAGACCAGCCTCATCATAGGGAATAAATTCCAAGCTGACAAAACTTCAGAGACAGATAGCAGCAGAGAAAACAAAACAAAAAGGTAAAACAGAGGCAGATCATAGAAACCCCACAGACCTCTCAGGTTTCCCAAAAGTAAGCCCCTCCAAAGCCCTATCAAACTTCCTCTGAGTATTATTGATCGAAAGCTAACGCTCTTGCCAAGCTGTATTCTCGGAGGACGCCACTATCTGCAAGCCATGCACTTTGCTCCGGTTACCCACTATTCCCTGACTAACCCGGCTGCGCCATCAGCCCCGGATCTGTGGGACTTAGTCACACCCGTGTGGCCCTGCACAGACTCTGCAAGTCTGTGCAGAGACAGAGTGTTCTTCTTGTCCAACAGGAATATCTTTATCACTGGTAGTTTTCTGAAAAAAAAAAAAAAAAAAAAAAAAAAACAAGTTGAGGAATGATGGTTTTACAGAGAAGGGTCTTTTACTATTGGAAGGCTTTCAAACGTCTGCAAAATAACCAGCTCAACAGTTTGTGGGTTTCTTATTACCGGGAAACTGTTAAAGTGTTAAAAGAAACTTTAATTTTGTTCATTACTTATAATCCTTCCTACTGCAATTAATTCATAAGTGACTTCTAATTTAGACCGATCACATAACAGAGATGAGCAACAGGGATTGATATACAACCCCAATTCTGAAAAAAAGTTTTGGCATTGTGTAAAATATGACGAAAACAAGAATACAATGATTCGCAAATTTTATAAACACAAATTTAATTTACAATCAAAGATAGTAAACATTTAACATGCTTATGCTAAAGAAACATTTTTTAGAAAAGTAATTTTGAATTTGATGGTAGCAACACATCTCAAAAATGTTGTTCCAGGACCATGATTCCCTCTATGAGGAATCCCCTCTTCTTCTACCAATAGTCTGTAAACATCTAGAACTGAGGAGAGCAGCTGCTGGAGGTTTTGGAGGGAAACGTCCCATTCTTGTCTGACATAGGATTCTAGCTGTTTAACAGTCCTGGGTCCTTTTGCTGTTCTAAAACCTGTATATACTGTTCCACGTTGATGATGCCTTTCCAAATGTGTAAGCTGCCCATGCCAGAGGCACTAATGCACCCCCATACAATCAGAGAAGCAGGCTCTGCGCTGACAACAGACTGGATGATTCCTTTCCTCTTTAGTAGAGAGGACATGGCATCCATGGTTTCCAAAAAAAATAAAAGAATTTTGAATTTTTATTCCTCTGACCTCAGAGCACTTGTCCTCTTTCCCTCAGTCCATCTTAAATGAGCATAGAAGACAGCAGAGTTTCTGGATGGTGTTCACACCTGGCTTCTTCTCTGCCTGATAGAGCTTTAAGCAGCATCAGTGGATGTCAGGGTGAGCTGTGTTTACAGACAATGATCTGTGGAAGTGTTCCTGAGTCCATGCAGTGATGTCCAGAACAGAATCAGACCTGTTTTTAATGCAATGGCCCCTGAGTGCACGGAGATCACGAACATCCAATATTGACTTTCAGCCTTGTCCTTTGAGCTCAGAGATTTCTGCAGATTCTTGCATACTTGTGATAATAATAGATGCAGCTTGTGCTTTCTTTTTTAACTTTTCTATTTGCTTGATAATACACACAATCGAGTATGGAGGGAGCAATTTTGAACATCTACAGTTATATGTAACTGTTTTCTATCTCATTAAAAGATTACTAACTTCCTGCCCCTTCACTTTCGCAGTGCAGGCGATCCATAGGCCCAAGGTACAAATAGGTCACAAGGACTGAATGAGCATCAAATAAGGAACCTGCTTTGTGAGCACAGTCCATCGGTGCACAGTGCTACATATTTTATGGACAGCTCTGAGCATTGTGTTTGTGAACTCAGCCCATGTGCATTGTCTCATCTGTTCCTCTCTGCTGCAGGTCCCTTAATGCTCCAAGATTTGGAGTTAGCCTTTGCTGCCCTCAGGCAGCTGCAACTGTAGTTTATCATTTGGTTAGGTTTACGGCATAACAAAGCACTTTATCAAAATGTAAACATTTTCATCTAAAAGCTCAGCCAACCCATTAAACATTGCCAGATGATTTGTTCTATTTAAATGTAAAAAAGAATGTAGACATCAATAAAGGGTCACATTTAGACTATTAATTGTCCTACAAAACTCCCAACATCGATTGGTCCGGCGTAAACTGTTGCGCTCATATTTCATTATTGCAGCTTGGGAGAACATGAAACCAACTTTTTAAATAGAAATCTTCCTTCAGGATCAATACACGATGAAGTGTTAATGGAAGGGAAAGTATGGTGTCCTGGCGAGGCTGCGCTTCGGACGTTGTTGATGTCTTCTCGTTCACCACATTATCGGGACCCGTGCAAAAGAAGCTGTTTGACTTCAATAACGATCAGGCAGAAGCGTCGCATGAGAAATACATCAACACCCAAAGTGTTGCTTTGTTTTACACGTGCAACGAGATTGTTGACGGATAATTATATATTTGTTTCCGAGCCTTTTCTGTTTTTGGTTATGTGCCAGGAACAAAGTGGGTGTTTGAAGTCTGCCTCTCTTATCATGTGACAGGAATTTTCTGTTCTTGTATTGTGCTTTTGACACGACATCAAAACACAGATCTGTGCCTCACTCACTCAACACAACACAACAATAAGGGCCCCTTTCACGCGCTCTGTGCAACATTGGATAAGTGGATATTTTGAGCTAAAGTTTTAGATTCTGCAAACATGTGACAACACAGGTAAAAAAAAAAAAAGTATTTTTAAATTAAGAAAAAAAAGCTTTTATATTTCCGAGGGTATAGTCTCCATTATGTAGCTGTAATTAAGGGTGCTAATGCCACTGACAGGCAAAGGTGGACAATAATATTTTTGCTCATGTCTGTATATTTAAATAGCTGTCTGTTAGCAAAATATTCCTTGAACCACTGGACAGATTTTAATGAAACTCACAGAAAGTAATCATTGGATGTGCAGCTACAATTGATTAATGTTTGGAGCCAACCTGATTCAAGATGACTGTCACAGCCAACTGACCTGAAAAACACAGAAATAGCTATAACTACAGACGTTGGCCTAAATTTTTGTGTGGCAGTAATTGAGACTGATCCCCAACAGAAATTCTCAGCAGAAACAAATTTCACATAATTTTTGTATTAAATTTTGCCAATAACTATTTTAAATAAACTTTGTCTGTCTGAAGGCAGAATATCTAATAAACGACTGTATGCATTTTAATGAAACTTTGGTGAAATAATTATACAGTAGGCATCTACAAGTGATTAACCTTTGGAGCCAACCAAATTCAAAATGGCTGACACAGCCAATTGACTTTAGAATACACAAAGGTGGATATAATTTAGTTAATTTTACAGATATTGTAGCTACAATTTGGTGTGGTTGTAGCTGAGAGTTTTTCACAGCATATAGTCCAAATGCTACACATTGGACAAAATTTTCTATTAAAACTTTAGCATTATCTGTTGGAGTCAACCTTGTTGATCTGTTAGCAAAATATTCTCATCATAAAATAATCTTAGTCTAATCTCTGGGATGAAAGGCTGCAGGCGATATGCATTTCTTTAAGGAATGTTTGGCCTTACATTACTATTTGGCTTTTTCTTTTTCTGATTCACTTCTTTTCCTCCAGCACTGAAAAAGAAATACATGAAGATGTGCTGCTTGATTGAAAATAGTTTGCTTTGACTTTTGATCGCAGCACCAGATTGAATGATATAAATAAACTAAGCACAAATCTGCAAAATCATTCCGCATGTGCAGTAATGCGGTTTTGGTGTAAATGAGTAAGAAAGCTCAGCCCTCTTTGGAGCTCAGGCATACTTCGCAGTGGAGGCATCGTTCGAAGTTTAAAGAGGTCATGGTCAGCAGGTGCAGGAGCAGTGCATTATGGGGGATACCACCTAACCGGGTCATCGACTGTTTGACCCTCTTCCCTAAGGTAGGACGCTGCGGAGCATGGATGCTGAAACAGCTTCTATCCACAGGCCACCGAACTCAGTTTGAACCTCTCATTTAGTTTATTTACAGTTCATTTAGAGTCCATTTGGAACCATTCTCCTCCCTCAAGTTACAATTATTTTTAAATATATTTTGAATTATTGTGATTGCTCGTCTGTCATGTTAGCAAAATGTCTCACGAAGCACAGGACAGATTTTAGTGAAACTCTGAAAGTAATCACTGGACATACATCTACAACTGGTTAACTTTGCAGTTCACCAGATTCTATGTTGCTCCCACAGCTAATTGACAGTAGTCAACACAAAAGTAGCTATAACTTAGTTAGATTCACTGATATTTAGCTAAACTTTAATGCGGTAGTAGCTGAGAGCCTTCCTCAACACGTAGTTGAGTGCTATTGCACATTATTGCACGTTTGCCCAAGACTCCATCCGATTTTATCACAAGACAGTCTAAGTTTAAAACTCTGGCATGGAATAGCTGCATTAAAAATTCTCTAATAGCTATTTAGATTCTTTTTTCTCATGTCTGTGGTGAAGCTCACTTATATAGGTACAGTATGGGTGAGCTTTCTCACGGTGGTTTTATATATTCATGAAAACTCTTGCAGAGGAGAGCTGAGCTGCTGATTCTTTGCCTCAGACAGTTTCTGTCTTTAGCCTGCTCTGCCTCCACTCTCCCATCTTCCCTTGAGACCAGCCAATTGTGTCTAGGGGACTCAGAGGGTTTTAGCACCTTGGATATGTTGTCTTTTCTCACTTTTTTTTATTTCTTTTCTTTTCTTTTTTTTTTAGCACTAGATTGAGTTTTCACCACCTTGTTTGACAAACTTCTCAGACCAGGCCTCACAGTGTATGAATGCAAATGTGAGTACCACAAATTTAGAGTGTATGTTGTTAGTGGAGCTTCCTGGACAGATCCCCTACAGAGAGAACTCTGCTCTGGCTTCTTATGATAGATCACAGGTGTGTGTTGCCTGGCTTAGAACTTGTCCACATGGGAATGGCATTGTTTCTAAAACAATCTTTTTTTTATGTGTGTTATCTCAAAAAATATTCTCCTACACATTGCACATTTTCTACAAATGTTTTAGTCCACACGGAAGTGCAGAAAACAATCCAAAAATGCTGGGCTAACTATGCCATGCCTGTATGTGGTGCTGTAGCACTGCTATGATAATACACCAGAAACAGGCGACAGATTGTGGAATGTTCGACTCCCAAGTCCATTACGGTTCTTCTCACAAAGCATGCTTATTTGTTCTGTTACTCATGCAGGTGTCAGCACAACAACAAACTGTTTCAAATCAGAAAAAGCATCTTAACAAGCACTATTCTCAGCTGCCGCTTTATGATTTAGGACTGTTGCCTGTTTCATGATTTTGCTGAAAAGTGCCGTTGTCCACAGGGTTGAATTAAACTTCACTCACCTCAGGTCCTGCAGCTGATAACCCCTCTAGAGAAACAGAAATGTGTCCTGCTGCTAATCCTGCAAGCTGGGGATCTTTCATTTGTCATTTCTTTTTTTTTTTACCAGTCCGATGGATTGACATGGAGGGGGTTGTATGTATTTTGTCATTATATCTGTGCTCACCCATAACCATAGTTTCCACTTTATAATCCTTTCAAAATAAATGACAGAAAAATGCTGGGATGCTCCAGTCTGATTTTTTGGGGGGTCAGAAAGAGAAAGCTTGGCTTTGGGTGTTCGAATTAAGAAAGCACGATTAGGAAACTACTTTGCATGTCACTACCAGGTGCTATTTTTTTTCACACTGGAACCGAGTTCTTAAAACAGCATTTCCCTGTACATGTTCACAAAAATTGTTCTTGCGTGGGTTGAGACTTTCTTTCTGTCCCTAGTGCTTGAGCCTTGGTTGGCCCTTCTGTTGTTTACCTTCTCGACACTGCTTATATTCTGACTCATTGTTGTTGCACCAATTAATGGCAGGTCTCAGGAGGTAAACAACCATGAAATGACCCAGTCAGGCCTGTTCCTAACACAAAGCAATGACTGTTTATGCATCTGTGTGTGTGTGTCTAAGTACTGGACCTCTGGTTGCTTAAGCTGCTGCTCTTTGTATTAATTATTGATTCATGTGAAGCCGGTGGGAAGGACTTGCGGTCCTTGTGAGATAAGACCGTTATGATTGTATCCTATTTGCAGCTCAGGGACCTCCTGGTGATGACATTACAAGACATTTTCTTTTGTCTCTTTCAGTTTTTTTTCCCCTTTCATACAACTAATTATCACTCGCCATCAATAGGTCAAGGCGGGGGATAATGTTTTTGCCTGTTGGTGGTGTGTGTTCATACGTCTGTCTGTTAACAAAATATCTCGAAAACAACTGGGCAAAGTTTGTTGAAACTGGCAGAAATTATTCACTAGATGTACAGCTACAAATGATTACCTTTTGACGTCAATCTGATTTGAGATAGCTACCACAAAAAAATAAATACTAGCCAAAACAAAACAAAGATATAACTTTATAAATTTACACATAATGACCTAAAATTAGGTGTGGTAGTAACTGAAAATGAGCTCCAACACATATTTTAGACTTTTTAGACAAACTGTGTAAGATCTTCTTCTTTTTTTTTTTTCAATTGGCTTTTTGGAGTCCCCTCTGTTTGTTACATATATTATGTACCACTGGACAGTTTTTTAATGACACTTTAAGGAAATGACCATTGGATGTCCATCTATAACTAATTAACATTTGGAATAAGCCCAATTCAAGATGGCTGCCACAACCAACTGAGCTTAGAAAACACAAAAATAACAATAATTCAGTCAATGTTACGGATATTGAGCTAAAATTTGATCTGGTAAAAACTGAAAGTCATTCACAACACTTACGTTTAGCACTACCCATTGCACAAGACATTGGCTTAAAACTTTAGCACTAAGCTTTGGAGTCAACCCTGTTTGTCTGTTAGCAAAAAACCCCCCAAAAACAAAACAAAAATAATGTACTACTGGATGGATTTTAATAAAGCTTTCAGAAAGTAAATGTGGAACACATTTACACCTTATTAGTGTTTAGAGTCAATTAAATTCAAGATGGCTGCTGTCGTGAATCAATATTAACCAACACAAAAATGGCTATAACGCAGTTAGTTTTACAGAAATTGAGATAAAAATGTTATGGTAGTAGCTGAGAGTCTTTCACAACATGAATTCTAAGTGTGCCATTTTGCGATATTTATTTTGCATGAGATTACACAATATTTATTTTTTTTTGTTATTTTCTGTTAAAATGATCCTCATCTAAAACCCCTTTACTTTTAATCAGGCAACAGTAACTACATCATCTCTAATTTTTGCATGCATTCAGCCCTGTCATGTTTATTTCTCCTTGTGTCCTAATCAAGGCTGGATTTGACTCTGGAATAATCAAAGCTCAAAAGTGCTGAGTCGCAGCCGGATGTTTGTGCTGCCACGTTCTGTGTCAGGTCATGGTGTAAATGTAGTGATGAGGTCGTGCAATGTTAAGCCCAAGCCTCTTAGTGCACTTAAGGTAGCTGCAGAATATCTATGTAAGCTCTTTTGGAGCGCATAAATTTTGTCTGATGGCATGTGCAGCGTAAGAACTTTTTTTCAGCAGAGGAAATCCTGTAGTGATTTATGGAGCGCTGCAGTTGTGTTTATGGTGCAATATGAAAGCACGCATACAATGAGAATAGCCTGTTCATGCATGCAAGTGTACAGGAATAAATGGAAGTAAGTTTGATTACATCAAACTAGAAAATAAATGCAGCCTTTTTTTTCTACACAGAAACACAACAGACAAACCATGGTTTAGCAAAATAATCTGCATATTTTTTGTCCAGGGTTTCCTTGAAAATAAGATCTTGTAATCTCAACAGAACTCCCCTGGTTAAGTAAAAGTTAAATTTAAAAAAAAATACCTCCTTGCATGCCAAAGTTTTCAACCAAACTCCCCTGTGATCTGTTAGTGATCAAAAAATAAATCTGTTTTGAACGAAACTCAACTACTATCACACCAAATCTTTACTCAATCTCTGCAAAATTCACAGTGTTACAGCCTTTTTCTGTTAACTAATGTTAATTAGCTGTAGTGACCATCTTGTATAGAAATAACTCCAAAAGTTAATCAGTTATAAATTTACATCCGATGAATACTTCCTAATAGTTTTATAAAATTTTGTCCAGTGGATCATGAGATATTTTGCTAACAGACAGACAAGGTTGACATCAACAGTTCATGGCAAATTATCCTTCAAAAATATTGTGCAAAGTGTAGTGTTCAGAGCATGTGTTGGATGACGCTCAGCAACTATCACACCAAAGTTTAGTTCAAAATCTGTGAAACTGACGGAGGTATAGCCATTTTTATGTTTTCTAAGGTGGCTTAGTTGTGGCAGCCATCTTGAATGAGGGTAACTTCAAATGTTAACCAGTTGTTGATGTGCATCCAATGATTACTTTGGATGCACATTCATTTAAATCCATCTAACTGCTCATGAGATATTTTGATAACAGACAGATACAGTGGACACCAATTTTTATTGGCAAAATTTTAAAAACACATTATGCCCGATCAGTTAGTACATGGTGTATGTGTTTGGATTCACTCTCAGCTACTAACTCACCAAATCTTTTAGCTTAGTATCTACAAACTCATCTAACCTATAGCTTTATCTGTGAGTTCTAAATTCTCTTACCTGTGAGGAGTCATCTTCAATGGGGCTGATTCCAAACATTATTCAGTTAAAGATGTATGTCCACTGATTACTTTAAGAGAGTTTCAATAAAATCCGTCAACTGGTTCATGAGCTATTTTGCTAACACGGCAGACAAACGAGCAAGCACACAGACACAGGTAAAAACGTTATTGCTCATTTTGTTTTTGGTGGCGAGAAATAAATATATGCTGACTTCTTTGCACAGCAATTTATGGGTTTAGCAAAAGAATCCACATCCTTTAAAATGCGCATTTAAATACATCTCAGTAAGCAGATCTTGTGCATGCATGAACTCTGCTGGTGTCCCTTGGCACCACCGAGGGAAAGGTGAGGTTAACAGATGCTGATGTAGCTTCTGATACCTTTCCCCTCCCTACAGATGGTCATCATAATACCGTGACACGACACAGGGAGATTTGCTCACTGGGGTCGCCACAAAAAAGAGAGCAGAAGAGGAGAAGCGGAGCAAAGCTTCTGTTTGTTTCTTCTCAGATTTTTTCGTCTTTGTACTTGACATGTATCACTGCCGCGTCTTTGGAACAACATCCTGAAGATAGCTCCTTTACACTGATCGTTATGCTGAAGGCATTCCAGGTTGTTGTTGATGCTGGGAAGCAATATATATATATATATATATATATATATAAAACTCAAGATTTACACGTTCAAGGCATCTGCTCACAAATGTGACCTTGAAGCTGTCAAAATGACTTTAGTCAGAGAAAGATTTTGTGTTTTTTAAAGGAACTTGTGCAGGTTTTTCTGAAGTGTATTTGAAGGTTGCATCTTTTTTTTTTTTACCATCCTATTGTGTTCATTCCTTGCTCACAACGTTTGTGTTCCTGATCTAAAATGACCACCCTGATATATCAGATTATAAATCCATGATAATACATTCATCATCAAGTAATGCTATGATAGATTTGTTTTTATGAACTTGTTCTCTTATAAACAGCACACATTTAAATCTGTTTTTATGGCCTGCAGTCTCATGTGAGTTCAACTTGTTTTTAGGGAATGTAAGAAAAAAAAAATCTAGATTATTTTGACTACAACAAATCTGTTGTGGCACTTATTTCTTGGTCTGGACAGTGTTGTTTTCCATTTCTGACTCTTTTTCCTCTAAAGCATCTTTCTTGTCAGGTTCCTTACTGCGCTCCTTGTCACAAGTGTCAGATGTGTGGTGATTGGTGGTTTGTGTGTGTGTGAGCACTTCCTGGTGGGCGTCTCCTGAGCTGGGCATACTTCTTCGGCTACTGGTTTTTCACCTTTTGAAGCATCGTTGGGTTATAACCCTCCTCTTTCCAAGCCAGGAAACGGAGATTCTGGTTCTGTTGGTGCAGGCGCACATTAAACGCTGTCGGAGGGTGTGGCGTCAGACCAAGACGGTGTTACTCAGGACAGCCACTCAAAATAAGAGGTTCGCAGATCGTCATCGGTCAACAGCTCCCAGGTATCAGGAGGGGCAGCAGGTATGGCTTTCCACACGTGACATCACCTTGAAAGATGTTCCTAAGAAATTGTCACCCAGATACATCAGACCATACACAATTGAAAGGATCATCAACCCGTCAGC
>NC_051436.1:18464899-18493901 GCF_001649575.2 Kryptolebias marmoratus
GCTGGAGCATTGTTTACCATTCAGTAACGTGCAGAGCCTGTGAGAAACTTAACTGAGCTTTTGTGTACTCCCTGTTGTGATCTCAGTTTGTTTTTTTTGTATCTGCTAAACCTGTGTTCAGGATACCTCGCCGTCTGGAACCAGTCTGGTCTGTTTTCTACTGCCTGCCGCCTAGTGGTACTTACCTGCGCAACTGAACCTACCTGTGCCTGCGACTACTGCCTCCTGGATTCAAAGACTGGTCAGTCGTCCGAATAATCATCACCTAAACCTGCACCCGGGAAATACTCACCTCACCTGGACTTTGCTCTCTGGAACCTACATCGGACCATCACTGGGCAAGGATCAATTCCGTCATCTCTTCCGTCTTTTGGACTTTTGCCCGCTCAGTAAGAAATATCACACGGAAACATTACCTGTGCCATACCTGCTGTTCCTCTCCTCCACGATCCCATACTCACCTGATTCTCAGTTTCTCAGGTCCTGGTTCCGGTTCCCTTCTGTATATATTCCCTGACACTGTAAATAAATTCACTTCCCGTTACCTGCTGGCTTCTGCGTTTGTCTGTGGCCGAACTGCTCGCTTGGGTATATCTGAAAACCTGACAAGATGACAGATTCCAGTGGGTGTTAACATAGAAGATAAAAAGGGGTGTGAGGTGTGTGTGTCCACTCCAAAACAAAACTACTAGAATCTAGAAGTAGCAAAATGCTAGCTAAAAGTAAAAAAATGGTAGCTAAAAGCAGTGAACAGAAGGCTAGCTTCTTTTTTGTTCCTTCGACTGTTCCTTTTTCAGGGGTCGACCACAGCGAGTCATCCTACTCTATTTAATTATCTGCGTCCCTCATCGGGTTCTTCGACTAAGAGTAGCTCAATTTCCGCTGGCACCTTGTTTCTCAATAGCACCTGTGGTGGTTGTTAACCCAGGCCTTGACCGGGTTAACAACGTCGCTTGCATGTTAGTTTGGGCAAAAGATGCCCTTCTTGACACAACCCTAATAATTTCCATGGGCTTTGGAAAGACACAAGAGATACACAGGCTTAAGCTAAAAGGATTAAAATGCTTACTAACAGTAGCAGAAGGCTAAAAGCTAAATCTAAATGTCTGTTAGCTTTAGCTTTTAAAATATGAAATGTCTAAAGGCTAGCAAGAAGCTGAATGTAGCAAAATGCTACCTAAAAATGGCAAAAAGGTCAGATAAACTTGGTAAAAGCAGCAAAAGGTCAGCTCAAAGGTAACAGAAAAGAAGCTAAAAGTAGTAGTAGAGAAATCAAATGGGGTGGCTTACTTCACTTAATTTCTGCACTGCAAAAAAAAAAAAAAATGGAAAAGTACTTTGCATCCACACTATTGCTGGCCAATGCTGTGCAGGTATAAGTTGCTTATACTGTTAACTTGGAAATCTGCAGCTCCACTTGCATATACAAGCTGGATAAGACGGGTCCTTTATTTTCTTCAACTGGAAAAAATCAGGCTGATTATGGCCGGTAAGGTTGGATCATATGATGTAACCTAGAATCCGTTTCTGTCCTATGTAAAGGTACAGAGCAGAGCACCACAGTGATGTGGGTTGATGATGTGTACCTTTACTTATGTGTAATGTGTCTTTTATTTCTTATACTAAGAATTTTATCTTAACCTTTTTTTTTAGTTACCTCTTATCTTTCATAAGTTTGTCATGGGTAGGTGCTGGTGCGTGATTGTTTGTTCACTGCTGATGTAAAATGTTGAACATTTAATGAAAAGAGTGTAAAAAGGAAGCTAAAGCTATCAAAAAGTTGGTTAATTGCTAAAAGCAGAAAAAGGCTTGCCAATAGTACCAAAACACTAGCTACAAACAGCAAAAGATTAACTGTTTTCTCATGATTAGAAAACCCTCGCTTCTTGTAACACTGCTACGGTGAATCTTGCAGTAAAAGTTAAAGAGCACTTGTGCGCAGCTAAACGCCATGTGAGAGCAGGAAAATACAGTCAGTCGGGGGCACCGGCAGCCTGCGTCAGGGTTACCTTGGCCTTGGACGTCAAGGCAGACGGAATGAGAGACTGAGAAAGTAGAGAAATTAGGTAAAGGTGAAAGAGACGTGATGACAATAAAACGAAAATGGGGAAAGAATAGGGCAAGGTAATGGAAATGACTTTTGAAGGAGGAAGATGGGCAGACCTGGAAAGAGGGGGGATGGGGGGCAGAATAGAAGGGTAGGACAAATGGGGGGCAAGGAAAAAAGTCTTCCTTTATATAACACATAAAGAGTTAAGAAAAAAAGACAAAGAAATGATGATCAGTGAAGGTCAACCTGTGGTTTGACACTGGATAAGATTGGCTGTCAGTTAGACTAACAGACAGACAGAGATGATTGGGATGATTCGGACGCAATGTTTCAAACACAATTCTTTTGCAATCTGTTAACACTTGGTACAGTATATGTGCTGTGGCTGACTCTCACCTCCTGCCACATTAATTACTAATTTGCATTTCAAGCTCACTCAGCTGTGGCAGTTATCTTGACATAGATTGGCTTTGACCGATAATCAATTGTCAATCCAATCCAATGATTCATTTCTGAGTTTCATTAAAATTGATCCAGTGGTTCATGAGATATTTTGCTAACAGACAGACACAGTCTCACACACAGACTTAGACAAAAACAATATGCCTCCCCCCCCTTCGCCTTTTAGCAGCAGATGACAAAAACCACAAAAGTAGAGAAAATGAGTTCCTAAAATCATTAAATAAACATAGTGAATCCCACAATTTGTCTGAGGTTTTCCCTTCCTCTTCAGTTTATAACAACCAAACTATCAGCTCCTTCTTCCATACGGACTCTGCTGAATCACACGAGCAACACTTAGGCCCAGAAGGAAGTATCCATGGAGAGCTGCAAGGTGTGTGTGTGTGTAAAGCAATGTGAAGGAGGGAGGAGACTGCAGCTATCATCCATTCCTATTAGAGGAGAAAGGAGAGGTCAGGGGCTCCGTAGGGAGAGTGAGGATAGAGACAATAAGTCACCAGGAGGTGACAGAATATGGCAACATTAGGAGGAGCCTATCACTCAACGTCGTGTTCATGCCAGGGAAAGGAGGAGGAGGAGAGAAGGAGAACTGAGCAGAGGAGTGGAGAAAGGGGAGGTGGAAGATAAATCCAGAAAAAGAGGTTTTTACAGCTTCTGTGATGTGTTCAATTCAAAAACATGTTTCTGATCGACAAAGCTCAGGTTGCCGATATCCAATTTTTGATTTTAGTCTTTTTTGTCATCCACCACCAAGGGTGAAAGGGCCAATACTGTCTCTGCCAGTGTGTGTGTTAGAAAAAATATCCCTGAACCACATGACACATTTTAAAAAAGACTTGCAGAAAGTATACATTGGACATACACCTACTAGTGATTAATGTTTGTAATCAACCAAAAGATGGCTGCCACAACCAGGATAGCAATAACTCCACCACTCTTACAGATATTGAGGTAAAAATTTGGTGTGGTAATAGCTGAGCATCATCCTGGATATACTTTGAGCACAACACAATGTGCAACATTTTTGCTTAAAACCATGGTATTACTTGTTGGAGTTACCCTTGTTTGTCTGTTAGCAAAATATCTTGTGACCTACTGGACAGGTTTTAATGAAACTCTCAGAAAGTAATAACTGGATCTGCAGCTACAGCTGATTAACTGTTGTAGTCTATCCGATTGAAGTTTCGCTTTTGCAAAACTAATTCTAGACTGGTAAGTTTACAGTTTCAACCTAACATTTTTTTTTACACTTTACTCAACAAATTCGAGAATATTAACATACGAGTACATTAGAATTGTTGGGCTTCTCTGTCCCAAACGGCTTCTCCATGGACATCAGCATTGTTGACCTATTTTCAGTTACTCCAGCTATTTTGGTAGGCAAACAAACATATTTGGAAGTTGACATCTGGTCACAAATTTTGACCGGATGCCACAACCAGGAAGGTTTATTACTTTGTATAGAGTTGTTCAATAACTTGTTTAGCAGGTGCTGATCCTAAAAGTGAGACTTCATCCAACCTTCCAGCTTTACAGAACTCTTTAGCTCAATATCTTTAAAAATGACCGAGTTATGGCCATTTCTGTAATGGTGAGGTTGATTAGCTGTGGTAGCTATCTTGAATCATGTTAAGCAGTTGTAGATGTACATCCAATGATTACTTTCTGAGAGGTTCATTAAAAGTTGCCCTCTGGTTTATGAGATATTATGTTAACAGACAGACAGTGTTGAGTACAACTGTTAAAGCAAATGAGCACACACAGACACGGGCAAAAACATTACCACCTCTCTTTTGCCTTCCGGAAGCGTGTGATAAATATTGTGACACATTAACTAAAAAGGTTAAATTTAAAATCAGAGGTGAGAGTGTGTTTCGGAGTTAAGAGACAGAGGAGTATATTTAGTGCCTGAAACTTTGTGCCTTAGCTGTGGTTGCTCATCATTGATGTCATGACTGGACCAGTGACATGTTGGGTAAAGAATGCCCAGAAGTCCCAAATTAAAAGGCCAGTCATCAGTGGAAGTGCGCTTCATTGGTTTCGTCCTTGAACTCAGGCTCATCTCAGTGAGGTGTGTGTTTGTGCGGCTGTGTGTCCGTGTCTGCATGTACCACTTCAGCGCTCCCAGGGAATCTGTGTCGCTACATGAAAGTAATAAATGTGGTCATATTTTGGTCTGCATACATGAGTTTACCTACATACTGCGGAATCTTTCTTGGATCGGGGCCTTTCGGCAAGAAACATGATCTTTTCTTATTTGCAGAGGAGAGATGTCTCAGGGTCGAGGTAGCTTTTCACAGAGCTGCTGCCCATTGGAATGTGAAGGCTTTATAATTGAATTAGTGCGGGCCTTATGGCCTGATGTTGGAGGCAGGCTGAATTCCAATGCAACACTGCTTTTTCATTTGCATGTGGACAGACAATTCCATGTTCAAGTTCTGAGATGGGGTAGACATGGAGTGATGTTTGTATTGTCTTTTTTGGCTGTGCGCTTTTCTGAAAATGTTTAATAGCAGAAAGACACTGACACTAAAGTAGCATTTGTAGTAGTTTGGCTACCACAAACCATTTGCTGGTGTATGTTCACAGATATCTAGAACAGTGGTCCGCCACCAACTTTGCAACATGGACCAGTTTTATACAATTTTATCTGACAGACTAGCAAGAAAAATTAGTTTGGTTTTACCCATTTATTTTACAGGGTTAGCTTGTAGGTTTGCTAGTAGCCTACCTGAAAAATAAATGCGTCAAGTGCAGGAAAGAGGCTTGAACAGAAGTGATCATTTTTCAAAATAAAGCCTTGCAGACCAATGTATGTAAATATTTATTTATTTATTTTAGAAAAGTGTTTCATTATTTCTGTGAGGTAACAAATGATCCAAGAATCAGAATCAGTTCTTGGCCTGGTGGTTGAGGAACCCTAATGCAGAACATGACAAATCAGAAAGGAATTTATTTGTTTTTTTTGTTTCACTTTTCATCTAAAGAGTGTGTTTTTTGTTGTTGTTGTTTTTTCATAAGTTGAACTTATATGCAAATGACTCTCCCTGTCCCTCCTGAGAGTCATTAGTGCCTTGGTTGGCCTTGTCCACATGGGAGATGTTTTGGTCAAATGCATGGAGGGGCAAATTGGTGTGAAACATACTGGAGATTAAATTCAAATCTGCATTAAATGTTCTGTAAAATTGAAACCTGACAGCTCCTTCTCTGTTTAATGTTGATCTTTCTCATTTGACATATATGGTTTCCTCAACTCCTTTCGCAAACCATCTATCTTTGGCCAAAACATGAACATTAACATCCTTAAAAGTGTTTAATTTATCCTTTAAAGCCAGTGTTTCAATAGACGGACTGTTGGCGACTAGAGGGCAAGCAGCATTCATGAAGGAATCTCCAAATTGTCCTGACTTATCTTGATTTTATCACCAATATGCTACATCTAAATATATTTTCCTGTCTACTAAATTATTAATTATTATCTTGTGTTCCACTGTTCTTTACCTGATAGTTTGCATTTTAAAAATCAAGACTAAAATTTTGAATATTAGGTCAGTACAAACTGAAAAGCGAATGTTCTAGAAGTTATATTTTTCTCAGTTTTGTTTTTGTTGAGAAACAAAATGGAATAGAATAAAAGAATAGAAGCTACTTTATAGATCCCCTTACGGAAACTGGTTTGTCACAGCACCAGACAAGTTCAAAATTAAAAGCATTAAAAACAACACATACTTACAGTAATACTGTGAAATGATGGTGGAGTACACTGTACATACACAGTAGCTGTGTGCAAGTATAAGTTCACTGGTGTTCATCTGTTTAGACAGAGATGAGCTGGTACAAAAAGGAATAGGAAATGGCAGGAAAGATCTCCTGTAGCGTTCTCTGTAGCAGCGGTACTGAGTGAGTCTGTTGGAAAAAGAGCTTCGCTGTTTTTGTAGGGTATCATGAAGGGAAAGGAGACAAATTGTCAATGATGGAGAGCAGTTTGTTCAGTGACCTCATTTCCCTCACAGAACCAAATGCCTCCAAGTTGTCTGATGATTTTTGCAGCTTTTTAAATGGGTTTATAGAGCCTGCTGGCATCTCTGGCAGCAATGCTGCTCCGCCAGTAGACCACAGAACAGTAGATGGCACCTGCCACCACAAACTGGCACTTCTGGAGTGGGAGCAAAGTAGTGAAAACATAGGAGAGAAACAAGGTAAGGTATCAATCCGATACCAAAAATCATTTTCAGATTTGCCCAAAAAGCTGTTGTTTTTTTCTAAATCAAAGTATTGTTTGTGCAAAAATACCAGTGGGCAGGGATGCAGTGTTCCCAGACTCCTTACTGTTGATCTGCACCCCCACCACCACCACCACCCCCTGTTCCACTTCTTCCCAAGCTGAAACACACACCGTGTACATACTGGCTGCCAACAGGTGCTGGCTGCAGCTCAGAAAGTGGAGGCACAATCATTTATTTCAATCGCTCCTCTGTCAGTTTAGCACAGCCACCTGAGGATTGATGAAAAATGGATGCAGATTTGCGATTAGTCTAAAATATCAGCTCAGCAGCACTTTGCCTTCTTTAATCAGCTGTTTAATGCATTACATCACTCAGAAATGATACACCGGAGCCCATCTATCAAGCTCCTTTATTGTTCTGTCCAGTTGTTTTTGCTGGTTAGATGTTTGCCCATCGCCAAAAGGCGAGCAATTATGTTTTTGTCTGTGTCCTTGTGTGTACACATGTTCTTGTGTCTGTCTGTTAGCAAAATATCTCATGAACTACTGGATAGATTTTGTTAAAACCTGCAGAAAGTAAACATTGGGTGTACATCTTCAACTTAATACTTTTTGGAGTCAACCAGATTCAAGATAACTACCTTAGATAACTGACCTGCAAAAAGCAAAAAAATCTCTATAACTCAGCCAGGCTTACAGCTGATGACCTAAAATTTGTTGTGGTAGTAGTTAAGATTGATTCCCACCGCATATTTTGTTCACAAACAGACTGTAGAAATATTTTCCTAAAAATTTTGCCATTAACTTTTTGCAGTCAACTCTGTCTGTTTGCAAAATATCTCATGAATCATCAGACAGATTGCTGATTGGCTTTTGGAGCCATATCAAGTTAAGAAGCTTGTCACAGCTAACTCAGCTTAGAAAAACACAAAAGTGGCTATAATTTAGTCAGTTTTACAGACACCAAGCTAAAATCTGGTGTGGTTGTGGTTTAGAGCCGTTCTCAACACACAATTAAAGCACTATTCATTACGTGAGATATCTGTCTAAACGTTTAGCATTAACAGTTGAAATCAACGCTGTTCATTTTTTTAGCAAGATAGCTCATGAACCACTGGAATGACTTTAAATAAACTTTCAGAAAGTAGTCATTGGATGTACATCTACAACCAATTATCTTTTGGCGATTCGATGCAAGATGGCTGCCACTGCTAGTTGAAATTAGCCTAAAAAAATGTTGTAACGTTGTTAAACATATTGAGCCAAAATATGGATGTGGTAATAGCTGTCGTTCACAGCACACATCACATTTGTTCATGTCACATGAGACTGTGCATAGTGCTTTTTCAAAGTGTGACCAAAATGGCTACAACTGTGTCATTCTTTAAGATAAGGGAGAACTTCTTTGGTTTTATATTTGCTGACTGGCTGCTTTCAATAGGCTTCCATTTTGTTCTTGCATGACAACCTATAGTGCCACATCGCGCCAAATGTGCTTAGAATCCATTTCCTCTTCACACAATGCAGGAGCAGAAACACATTCACTTGTAATGAGCTGCAATCGATTTGGTTGGCTGTGGTTTGAAATGGTGGAGCTGTGGAGGATGTCAGCATGTATAATGAGGATTAAATCATAGGAGTCTAAAGGATATCTGAGTACAGCGTCACTGCTACTGCGGTTTGCATTTCAGTGTGCACACACTTGCACGGTGAAGCCTTCCAGGCCTGATGGCGTAGCAGACAAATGTATGTGCAGCATGTGATTGTGTGTAATTTAGCATGAGTTGATTGTTTCATTGGTCGTGCATTTAGCTATGCGTGTTGGACATCTGAGATTTATCTGTCAGTGCTTACTTATATGGAACAGATCTGTGTGAGTCAGCTCATTCTAACCTTATGGACTGCAAAGGAAGCTGGGTATCTGAGCTAAAAGAAAAAGAACTACTCAAGCCCAATAAAGATCAGACTATTAGAAAAGTGCCAAATGTAGGAAAGTCATGAACATATCACATAATTTCAAATGCAGGTGAAGGCAGTGAAATAATAATAACAAAAAAAATGTATATCTTTGAGCCAATTTCTTCAGCGAAGAAGGTGGCATCGCAAAACAATTGTGTGTTTCTGTAGTTTTTCTACGTCTTCTTTTACAGATAAAGTTGTTTCAGTTTTGAAAATTCCACAAAGGTCACTGCACTAACTTGAAACTAAAAGTAATAAGAAGAAATTTACTGGAAATCAGCCAATAAAAATCAGACAGATTTTGGATTTTGATTCAACAAAATTATTTTCAGTACTAGACTAATAAAAATGACCTTGACAAAAAGAATGGTACCCTTAGCTTAATGTTTTGTTCCATAAACGCTTAGAGGCGATCACTGCAATCAAGTGATTTCAGTGGCTCTCTCTGAGACTTCTGCACCTGTCCACAGGTCTTTTGTCTCACTCTTTGTGAGCAAACTGCCACTGCTTTCTCAGGTCTGAAGGGTTCCTCATCCAGATGTTTCAGCTCCTTCCACAGATGTTCAACAGGATTTAGATCAGGGCTCAGAAGGCCACTTCAGAATGACCTGAGATTGAGATTTCTGACACTGGGCGACACATTTACCTCCAAAATGCCTCAATAGCTTTGAGATTTTATTGTCCTCTGCACAGATTCAGGACACCCTGAGCAAGATGCAGCAACCTTTCACCTTTTAATCAGGCAGACTGACTAATTATAAGACTGAAGACACCTGTGATGCTGATTACAGGACACACCTTAGTTTAACATATCCCTGTGGTCAAATTAGCTTCAGTCCTTTTAGGGTTACCATCCTTTTTGTCAAAGCCAGTTTCATTAGTTTGTTTCTTAAAGTAATTCTGTTGAACCAAAGTTAAATCCAGTGACATATCTTTCATTAGTTAATGCTTAATAATTGTTTTCCTATTATTACTGTTGTCAGTTTCAAGTTTTTTTTCAGTGACCTTTGTGGGGTTTTCTTTCTTGGCAAATAAATTGATCCATGTCTGTATTACACTCATTACATCTAAAAGCTGCAAAATAATCAAGTTTGAAGTATTTAGGGTCATTTTAATGACAAAAAAATAATCTAACTATGCCACGCAAGGGCAAACGACAATAAAGCTTTTTTTTAAAAGTCGAAATATCCTTTTTGTTGTTGTGGGGATGCAGCAGCTCGGTGGTGAGTGGTGCACTCTTGTAATCCTGAGGCTGCGTGTATGAGTTCAGGTTGCGTCAAGAAGGGCAGCCAGTGTAAAACAGTTGCTAAATCTTTCATCCGTGGCGACCTCAGCAGAAGGGAGCAGCAGAATGAGCAACAATAACATTTTATTGTTGACAGTATCACTTTAAGGGTACTAATGCATAAGAATTGAAGCACCCTTATGACAATTTGTCTGTTATTCTTTCATTTCATCATAACTTTTAATTTGCTTTGCCTCCCACAGGTTTTAAAAAAGCCATACAAAAAACATTCAAACTTCTAGCTCGGTGAAGAATTTAGTGCTATGACCTTTAGTAGCAGCACATCATATGATGTGGATGAAATTACCAAAAAAAAACTGAAAACAATGACATTTTGTGAAATGACTGAGAAAACTCAGCCCTACTTGGAGCGCCAGCTCTGGTATACTTCACTTTCAAAGTTGAAACAGGTCAGAAGAAGATGGATTTTACATGACTGAATTTGCAATTTGATGTTGTTTTAGGTCTTTACAAAATCACAGTTTAGGTTTAAACTTTCCAAAATGTTTGTGAACTTTGTATTTCAGCAATCTTTTCACTTCTTGTACAATTTCTAGTTCTCGAGAGTAGCACTTGGCATTTGTGTTATGAATGACTCTCAGTTACTACCACAATAGGTTTTAGCTCAATATGTGTAAACCAAAATATGGTAATTTTTGTGTTTTTTTTAAGGTCAGTCAGTGTGACAGCCAACTTGAATTGGATTAGTTCCAAACATTAATCTATAGTAGATACATATTAGGTGTTTTTTTCCCCTGAAAGTTTCAATTAAATCAAATCAGTGGTTCATGGTAACAGACAGACAGAGTCGACTCCAAATAATTAATGGTAAAAATAAAAAAAAGATCTTGCGCAATGTGTTATTCTTCATTTTAAGTGTTGGGGATCAGTTTCAGTTACCACCACACCAAACTGTAGCTTGGTATCTGTAAAAAATGACTTAGTTATAGACATGTTTGTGTTTTTTAAGGTCAGTTGGCTGTGGCAGCCATTTTGAATTGTGTTTATTCCAAAAGGTAATCAGTTGTAGATGTAAATCCACTTGTTACTTTCTGCAACTTTCATTAAAATTTGTTGAGTGGTTCATAAGATAGTTTGCTAAAAGACAGGCACACAAACACATGCACACAGTAAAAACATTATTGCCTGCTTACATCTTCGGTGGTGGGCTATTAAAATATCCCAGAAAAGCTGCTTCATTCAGTCATATAATGTCTTTCTTGACAACAAAAATCTGAAAAATGTTTAAAGCGGAAAGCATTTTGCATCTATGTTTTAATTCACTGTATAGCCTTTTGAATCTTTTGATATACTGAAAATGATCCTATTGGGAGGAAAAAAAATTGTTGCCCACCCCTGAGATATGTTAACAACTGATAACTGATGACACACAGCCAGAGAGGAGAGGAGGGGATGAAGATGAGGGGTGAAAAAAAAAAAAATCAGGAAAGAACACGAACAGGACGCAAGAAAAAAATCTAGGCGAGACGAGAGGCCGGAGCTCACATTCACAGGCGGCGTGTAAAGTGGGGCTTAAATTCACTGCAGTGACTTACTTCTACAAAAGCACCGTTAGCGAGTCCTGCCAGAAAGATGGTCAAAGAAAATTGCTATCATTTGATATTCAAATCATATTCAAATAAAAAGCTTGTACTTTCCGTTCCCTCTGGCTTTCGCTCAACAGCTGCCTATTCCGTCCCTGCTTCTTTTCTCCTTCTGGCGGTTCTGCCTCTGCGCTCCCTCAGAACTACAATCTGAGACGCGTTTAACTCTGTTGCATCCGCTAGTGGTGTTGCTCTATAAAGCAGCATATTCAGTGTTTCGCATTACTGTTTTTTGGGTTTTTTTTTTTTGAGAGGTTTGGTTTATGTTCATCTCAGTTTATTCTGCACTACTATTACATTTGTAGTGCATTGATTAACTGTGTAAAATAAATTTTAATGACTCATAACAAAGAACATCTGTTGGATCTGTACGACTGTGTGGAAGTGTGTGTGGGAGTGTTTAATTAAGAAGCTCGGATACAGAGTAATGACATTACTAATGTTGGGTGGTATCCATTTTTTAATATTGTTATGACTTCCTTGAATTATGCCGTGGTGTATGGTATTAGTATTTGCTCAGAAAGGCTTGAGATGTTGTCTTATTAATACATGTGATTTAGGGTATTTTATTTTATTTTTTAACCCTACTTGTTTGAATTAAAGATGCAAGAGACAAGTATTATTAAAGGTGCCAAATGCGTTAGTATTTTGGAGTTCTATATGTTAGACGTACTTCACAGTATAAACATCATTTTAGGTTTAAATGGGTCAAAGAACGCTGGACTTTAGAAGTCGGAACTGGGATTGGTTTATAGTTTATGCTTTTTACATAGTCAAAGCTAAATTTTTTTTTTTTTTTAGAGATTTTTTAACAGAAATTTTTCACCTCCTGACTTTTAAAAATATATATTGTCCAATCACATTTTTTTAAATTCCCCAATCTTTGTAAGGTAATTAGCCACGCCCCTTCATTGAAAAGCCACAAATGTCCTTTTGTTAATAGATAAAGGAGTTAATGCAGTAGTAGACAGTGAGTGAGAGATATTCAGGTTTACAAATGTCCTCCACAGAGGACCAATTTAAACTATTGGTAGATACATTAAACACCCAAGATAGCTCGTCCTATTTTTCTACATGGACCGTTCCATTCCACTTCAAGCTTGGGTCCTCTACCAGAGTCTTGGGAGATTGAGGATTCTGTACAGTAACTTAGCTGTTCCTAAGACTGTGGTCTTCAGCTGGGAGCTGGAGTCATGCAACTTTGGTGTGGGAAGATCAGGGGTTCAGGGTTCAAACCGTGGTGACAACCTTCAAGCAACCTTGGTTACATAGTGAGTGAGAGACCTAGAATTAAAGTCACAATGGACGTCGCCCAGATTAACAAGGTCGACGTCAGATGTTGGCAAACCAGGACTTTATGATTAGAAATGGGCTACTGGAACAAAACATTCATGAACAAAGTCAAGAGAATGTTGTTGTTTTCAATTAGTAGCTATAAAATAATATTTTAAAATGCTAGGTTACCTACTTCAAATTGCATTTTATTTGTTTCATCTATTCTTCTATTACAGCCCTCTTAGTATGTTGTACAACCCCATTGTTAATGTTTTAGGAACGATGTCTGAACTGTATTCTGTGGCAGATTTATGCATGACAAAGCTAACAGCTCCATAGACCATAATGGCACTGAGGCTAACTCAGGAAGAACACTTCACAATATCCTCAAAAGTTTTCTGTTTAAGCCAATAAAAAAGTCAACCCCCTTGATATTTTTGAATACTGTAGTATAATTTATAACGGTTCAACCACCCAACCCTAAAGCTTATAGTGACTCAGTGCAATTTTCTATATACTTTTTATTTTAAAACTTGCATTTCCTTCCATTTTATTTAATGGTCAAAAGTAGCCTGAGCTAACCAAGCAGTTAGCAGAGTTAGTCACTTTGTTTCTGAGTTGTCACCCACAGTTTGGCAGCGTTCGCTTTGGCAAATGACGGATCTGTTTATGTGAACTGCAGCAAGTCATTATGGCTCCCTGCTGCCTGGGCGGTGTGTCCTTCCCTGTGTGACATTCCCCAGGACATTCATCAAATGCCTAATGGCCAAAAACAGGGGCCAGGCCACACTTGTCTCAAGACTTGTGCTTTTCGGCCAACATGTCTCAGACTGCAGATGGAGAAAAGATGGCAGCGATATTACCATCCATGAAATTCTATTTGTGTCCTTGGCGTGCGCCACGCACCAACCCCTATGCATGCAAATGGTGAAACGAGTTCCTGAAAATGGATGCTGAGTTATGTTCTTCAGTTTTTGCTAAAATAATTACAAAAAAACATGGTTAAAAGCAATTCAAATATGTTTTTTAATGTGCTCTTTGATAATTGTTAATGTTTTTACATAGTTCACGTTAATCTCAAATGGTAAAAAACTTTCTTTTTTCTACATTTTTAGCTATGTATACACTGTAAAACTGCCAGAGTTAAATTACCACAGGGGACTGTCTATTTGTGTCTACTTTTAAAGTTTTTTTAAACAAAATATTAGGTCTGGCAAAACTGTAAAGTCTATAGCAAGCGCAGTAAATATGCCTGAGTTAATATACTCAAGTAAAAACAAAACAATAGTTATATCAATAATTATCTGATCAAAACTAAAACCTCAAGTGTAATTTTTTAGAAAAATCAAACACTTTGATACTGTTAAAACTCAAAAGAGTGAATACATATGAACTCTCTTGTGTTATTTTTACACTGGTGACTAATTCTAATCAAAAACACCACTGTTCTTCCACACAGAAGCTTTCTGGGGTTCTGAAATTCAGGGTTCTAAATTAAATAAATGTCTTTTTAGCTAAAACTCTATTGATTCATTTTGAATTTCTGAGTGAAACATTTCAGCATTACTGAATTATCTTCTGCTTCCAAAGGTGATAATGTTTTTCCCTGTGTGTGTGTGTGTGTGTGTGTCCTTGTGTGTTGGTCTGTAAGCAAAATATCCTATGAATGACAAGACAACTGATAATTGTTTGGAGTCAACCCAATTCAAGATGGCTGCCACAGCCAACCGAACTTCACAAATGCAAAAGGGGTCCTTTTTTCACCCAGTTTAGCAGACACTGGGCCAACATTTCTATTTGTGATAGCTTAGCATTATTCCCCCAAAAATATTCTAATCACCTCACCTTGGGCAATATAACTGCATAAAACTTTGGCAGTAGCTGGTGATGTCAACCCTGTGTGTCTGTTAGCAAAATATTTCTTACACAACTGGATAGATTTTAATGAAACCCTCAGAAGGTATGGTTGGATGTAAATTTACATCTGAATAACTTTTTGCCTGATTTAAAATGACCGCCACGGCTAACCAAATTTAACCAACCCAAAAGTGGCTATAACTTCAAATAAAGTTTACAGATTTGGAGCTAATACTTGATGTGGTAGTAGCTGAGAATCACATACACACATACAATACCATTTTACAGCCTCTTTCAGTGTCAGTAAGATTTTGCAAAATGTCTTCTATTATGTTTGACCAAAACGGCTACAGCTTTGTCTCTTTTCATCAGAAGATGATCTTGGTTTAAAACTCTGGCACGAGAAGCACCTAAACCGTTGACTTTGTTTCATTTCGCTGCTGATACACGAGATCTACCGCAATGTTTTCTGCAGCTGCTGACATCCAGCCTGGATATGAGTGACAGTTCAGTTTTAATCACAGATCATCAGCAATGATCATCCTGGTAAATGGTGCTCAGGGCCAGCATAATTATTCATTTGTCCCTTGTTCCCAATTAGCAGGCTGATGGAGAGGTGGAAGTGGAGATTCAAATTGCCCAGCTTCTCTTAAAGTGGCGTGCTGATGACTTCCACCGTCTCAGGATCTAATAGGCAACATCTCGTTAGTAGTCCTTTGGCGGGTGGCAGAGATGGGCTGGATTGAAGTAGCCGAGGAAAGAGGATGAAGTTGCAAATTTTTATTTATTTATTTATTTTTTGTATATGTAAAAATATTGTTCATATTTGTCATTATTGCCTGCAGCTGCTTATATTGGGTTTGGTAGTTTGTTTGTCTGAAAAGTTAGCACATTTTCTCATAAATCGCTCGGTGTTTTTTAGTGAAACTTTCCAAAAGTAATCTTTTGATGCACATGTACAACTGGTAAACTTTTGGAGTTATTCCAATTCAAGATGGCCACCACAGTAAAGCAATTTTAGCTAACACTGGTAGTAGCTTAGACTGATCCACAACTTAAAACTGTCTGTCTGTTAGCAAAATACCTCATGAACCACGGAAAATATGTTATTAAAACTTTCAGCGAGTATTCAATAGATGTACATGTACGACTGATTACCTTCTGGAGTCAACCAAAATAAAGAAAGCCTTCACAGAAAACTGAACTTTGCAAACACAATATTGACTATGATTCAATCAGTTTTACAGATATTCTGCTAAAATATAGCATGGTATAAAATATAGCTCAGACTGATCATCAACACATGATATAAACACAATACAGCTACGCTTAAAAACTTGGCATTAACAATTTAAGTCAGTCCTGTTTGTCAGTTAGAAAAAATATCTTATAAACCAGTGGATGGATTTTAATGAAGCCAGCAGAAAGTAATTACTGCATGTACATCTAGAACTGATTAACTTTTGGAGCGACTCAAATTCAAGATGGCCGCCACAGCTAATTAACATTAGCTGACACAATAAAGGCTATACCTCTGAGAATTTCACAGATCCTGAGTTAAAGTGTGGTGTGGTAGTAGCTGACAGTGATTAACAACACATAGTGGACGTGCTAACATGTCATGCAAGATATTGCATGTGATTGTGCATAATGGTATGTTTCAAGTTTTGAACCAAATGGCTCCAGTTCCAGCATTTTTCAACATAAGATGACATTGAAAAATGAAGGCCGGGTGATGTGCAATCCTTCCAAGGAATGCTAGGCCTTTAATTCAAATAAGTGTAAGTTCAGCTCTTTCTTTCGAGGGCAAAAGGGAATAAATCAGTGCGGTCTGATTGTGGGAGCAAGTAACTGAACTGCGTCAGCATTTTTCTATCTGGAAGCCACAGCACCACTCCCTAAATCAATCAATCAATGAGCTGATCAATCGTGGTGATATACCCAACCCCATTTAACTTACGTAGACTTTCAATTAGTTTAATGAGCTGCATGTGGCACAGAGACTGAGGTAAGGCTTGGCTGGTGGGGATGTCGTCTGATCACTTTTAAAAAATGTTTAAACACAGAGCGTTTAGCTGAATCAGAGTTTTATAACCCGCCACCAAAAGGCAAAAGCAGATGATAAGGTTTTTTGCCTGTCTTCGTGTATGTATTCTTGTGTCTGTCTATTACCAAAATATCTCGTCAACCATTAGACAAAACTGAGTAAAACTTGCAGAAAGGAATTATTGTGTAACTGATTGGCTTTTGCAGTCAAACTGATTCAAAATGGCTACAGCTGAGTCATTTTCACAAATAGTGAGCTAATATTTCATTGGTTAGTAGCTGAAACAATACCTATTCTGAGTGCCGAGTACAGATATTGTGCCAAGATTTGGTGTGGTTCTAGCTGAAAGTAATTCACAACACATATTCCAATGGGAATAAAACTTTAGCATTAACAATTGCAGTAACCCATTTGTCTGTTAGAAAAATACCTTAAGAACCACTGGACTAATTTTAATGAAACTTTGAGAAAGTTATTATTAATTAATTATTGGATGTACATCTACAACTGATTAACAGTTGGAATCACACTGATTTAAGATGGCCACCACAAATAGCAGATTTCAGAAAACATAAAAATCAGTAAATTTTAGAGATATTGAGTTAAAATGTGATGTGGTATTAGCTGAGAGTAATTAACAACACATACTCTGAGTATAATATTTTGCAATATCACATGAGATTGAGCCTGATGTTATTTTGAAGGTTTGACAAAAATGGCTACAACTCTGTGATTTCTCAAGAAAAGTCTTAGTCTAAACTTTTGATATGAAAGGCAGGGGACAAAAGACTTTCCTCAAGGAATGCTAGGATTTTATTTTATTTTTTTTGCTCTGTTGTTTTGCATTCTGATACATTTCTAGTCATCAAAGCAATATGATGACTTTCTATGCTGCTTTTCAGACATTACTCATCCAACAAATCCTAGCTCGATGATAGAAAACTAAATGACCGCGTGAACGTTGTTTAGATGTTTGCTCATTCCGCATAACACTTGGATGTGTTTGCGGAGTGAGAAACGCGTAGAGGGAGGGTGAAGCACTCACAAAGGGGACGACAGCAACAGGCATGAAAGCAACATTCCAACATACACATGAAAAAGTAAAAAAACGGCAGTAGGAAAAAGAATAGGCTTCTGAGAGCGTCTGGGCGTACATCAGCTGTCAGATTAATGCAGTCGGAGCGATGGTAAGCCCAGATGAGACGGCTGAACTTTTCACTGCCTTTCCTCCCTTTGTTGGAACCATGGCCACTCTTTCTACAGGCATTAACTGTCACTCTGCGTGAACGTGGGCATCACTGTGATTCCGCTGCTTTTTCTCTCTGCTGTTCCCCCCCTGTGATGGTGGTTAACAGTTAGCTGGCAGCCGCTCATGAAAAGATTATAACAGGGGCCTCTTTCTCTCTCATTTATATGGATGGGACTTTGACTTTGGCACAGAGTGAGCAGTGTAGACAAAAAAGGTCAGAACTAAAGCATTCCTTTAACCAACGCATATAGTCTGCCACCTTTCAAGCCCAAGTTTTAGCCCAAGATCAGCTCATGTTGAGAAATGAATCATCAGAGTTAACAATCAGTCAAATCTTAAAAATGATACTATGTGCAATATCATCCAGTATTGTGAGATCTTATGTGGAGCGTGTGTTGGGTGGCAGAATTGTGGGAGTTTTCAAAGTTGGAAACTTTCCATAGGAATTATATAATATATGGGAATAAACCTGGAATTCAAAATATTGAAGGTTGGTATGTAACAGAGATTTTAAATGTAGTTGGAGGAAGTATATATTTGAGCACAATCTTGACTAAAACAACCAGATTGCAGTTCTGCACCATGTAATGAAAGGTACCACACCCTAAAAATGATCAACTGACAGATGTAAAAGGTTTAGTTCAGAGCTATAAATATTTTTTTTTTTTTTTTTTTTTGTGAAATGCAAATAACTGAAATTTTCTTTGTTTTAATGTAGATTAAAAAATAACAACAACAGAGACAAAATAATGATCAAATAACATGTAAACAGTTTTGGTCAGAGTTGTTTGAATAAAAAATTGACATATGTAAATTCTGGGAGTTTTCAAAGTTTGAAACTTTCTATCAGACTTAGCAGGAATATATGGGAATAAAGAGGAATAAACCTGGAATTTAAAATATTGAAGGTTGGTCTGTAACAGGGATTTCAAATATAGTTGGAGAAAATATATTTTAGGCTGATCTCCCACATCAAATTGCAGCTTGACATTTGTAAAAATGACTGAGTTGTAGCCATTTTTTTTTTTTTTGCACTATAGTCAAGAAGTTAATCAGTTGTAGCTGCTTAATTACTTCCTAACATATGTACACTGGTTCATGAGATATTTTACTAACAGACAAACAGCGTTGACTTCAATAGTTAATGGCAAATATGTCCTTTATGCGCTGTGTGTTGCTTTCTTCACCCAGTTGCAATAGGTTTTCAGTGAGGCTTGAAAAACCCACTTTTTATTCCAATAACCTCCAAAGCTTCCACAGACATTTCTGAAACTGTGACGAAACCCATCTTTCTATGGAGTAGAGGGGTCAGATTGAGTCAGTGTTACACAGCAGGTGAAAAGAGACATTTAACTGTTTTTATTAGAGACATTAGGAGCTCTCCTTCATTACACTGCCAGCATACCAGCTGTGTAATGATGCAGAACCAGCGTTATTGGCCTAAATGGACCAACAGATGTGTAAAGAACTTACCCAGCATGTTTATTTACTGGTTTGGGGTCATTATCAAACCTTCTACTTTAAAAGATAAATTTAACAGACGTGATACAATGTTGGAAGCACATGCAGAAAGACTTAAACCTAATTGACAATATTGTTAATTTATGGTTAAAGTCTCCTTTACCAATGTGATACTCAATTTGTGGAACCACAATATTTCTCAAACATCCCATCTGCAGCACCATTATAAAAGAAATTTATCTTGTAAATAAGGCAGTGTCTGATAGAAAAAAAAAGAAAAAACAGAACTCAGTGATCCAAATGTAGCTTTGCCTGTATTTAATTCAGTAGCTATAGTGTTAAAAGAAAAATAAAGCTCACTAGTAAATATTGTGGTTTGAGATTATTTTGTTGGTGAGATTTGATAAGTAATATAAAATATAATAAAAATTTTGACACTGAAAACTTGGTTAGTGTCAATTTTAGTGTCCTCAAGTAAGTTATTGCATATTGTAGCTTATTGGACTCCTCCAAAATGCAAGGAAACATGTTTATGGCCTGTTTGTGTGTATGGGTGTGTTTCTGTCTGTTAGCAAAACGTCTCATGAGCCACTGCCTGGATTTTAATAAAACTCCCAGAAAGTAATCATTGGATGTACATCTAGAACTGAGTAACTTTTGGAGTCAGCTCAATTTAGCATAGCTGCAAAAGCTATTAAACTTTACATGATACAGAAATGGGTACAGTTAAGTCAATTTTTCAAATACTAAATTTAGATTTTGTGTGGTAGTAGCTGAATCTAATCCCTAACTCGTATTTTGAGTGCAAATGGATTGGACAAGATCTTTTTTGAAACTTTCCTATTAAGTATTGGAGTCAACTGTTTGTTATTAAAATTGTGAATTACTGGATGGGTTTTATTGAAACTTTCAGAAAGTAATCATTAGATGTGCATCTACAACTAATTGCTGTTTGTAGCCAACTGTTAGGATTTGGTTATGTTTGTTTTCCTGTGTTTGATATTTGTGTTCTGGTCTCCTTTGGGTTTGGTTTTGTTGTGTTCATGTTTCTCTGTGCCTGTCACTATTCACTCCTCCCCAGTCACTCTTTGGTCTGCCACGCCCACTTACACCTGCCCCAAGCCTTGATTGTATTCACTCACCTGTGCCCACTTTCCATAATTACCCTCTGCCTTTAAAACCCGGTCACTTTCTCCATTTCCTTGCTGGTTCATTGTCGTACTCTTGCCTCCCCGATGTGCTGTCCTGTTTTTCCTGCTGGTATGTGTTGCCTCCTGTGTACTTATGTTTAGCATTTGTTATGTTTAGTTCTGCTGCCACGACAGCCTTTTGTTTTGGGATTGTGATACTTTATTTAATAAATTAGTTTATTTTTCAATATAAGTCTGCGCTCAGGGTTCGCCTCCTTCACCCCAGTTCATGACACCAAGTGAATTTAAGATGCCTGCCACAGCTAATTGACCCACATAAGCACCCAACTGGCTATAATGTAGTTTGTTTTACAAATATTCAGCTAAAACCCAGTGTGATAGTAGCTGAACATAATCCTCAAAAGATAGTCCAAGCACTACACATTATGTAAAATATTTGCAAAATATTTCAGCATTGTTGGAGACAAGCCTGTTTGTCTTTTAACAAAATAACTCATGAACCACTGGACAGATTTGAATGAAACTCTTAGAATGTAATTTTTGGGGTGTCCATCTACAATGGATAGCCTTTTGGAGTCAACCCCATTTAAGATGACAGTTAAGCAACCTTAGCAAACACCAACATTGCTTTAACTCAGTCAGTTTTACAGATATTGAGCTGAAATTTGTCGTGGTAGTAGCTGAGAGCCTTTAACAACACATACTGTGAGTGTGAGATCCCATGCTACTGTGTAAAGTCACATGTAACACTACTTTCTACATTTGACTAAAATGGCAAGAACTCCCATCATTTCTGAACATAGGATGATCTCAGCCTTAAGCTCTGGCATACATTGCAGAGCACTTCTAGGCTCTTAATTTCAAAACGTAGTTGTCAAGATTATGTGGGATTTACTAAAGTTGTACATATGTGACCAGATGGAGCTGGATTCAATTCAACCTAAAGATGCTAATGTGGAAACGGACCTGTCTGTGTAAATCTCATTCCCAAATGTGAGTCAGTGTGGGAGTTCGCATGTGTGTGTTCTTAGCTGATTGTTTTCATATTATGAGCAGAATACAATTATTTTCAGTCTTAAACATGCTATTGCCAAAAAAGTTGATTTGTATTGACAGCAAAATTCAAAAAACAAACAAACGAACTATCTGCAACATTGTGATGACTGTTATAAAAGTTTAACTCTATACAAGTTCTGTTTTCTATTCTATTTCTATTTTATATATGTCAATTGGTCCAAAAATAATCAAGTCATGAAGAAGTTCTGCTTGCTTAGTGTGCACATTTTACCACAGAGCCACCTCTATGACATACTGCAAATAGGCCATTTTGACAAAGTGAGAGCTCTAGCTTAGAAATGTTGGAAGTTCAGTTCTTGGTTGTTTTTTTTTTTACGTAAACTGTCAGGTATAAGGTACATAAAATAGAAATTTGGCTTGGTTCTTTCTGTCCTCGTGGAAAACCTTGTGAGGTGAAGGCAGTAATGCTTTTTTTTTTCCTGTGTGTGTATTTGTGTTTGTCTCATGAATTTTGGACAAATTTTATTGCAACTTTTAGAAAGTAATCGTTGGATGTACATCTACAACTGACTAACTTTTGGACTCAACTGGAATCAAGATGGCTGCCACAGCCAACTGACCTTAGGAAACACATAATTGGCTATAACTCAGTGATTTTTAGATATATTGACCTAAAATCTGGTGTGGTAGTAGCTGAGACTGATCCCCAACACAAACTCTTAGCACTAAAAAATTGTGCAAAATCTTTGTTTAAAGGTTTACTTCTTCCTACTCCTTTTCAAACAGAAAGTAGTGATTAGTCAATTATTTTGTTCTAGGTTATTTATGCATATGTTTTCTCTTGTCTTACTGGTTACGTTTTTTTTTTTACATAGTTTGAAATAAATAAATACAAATAAAATAAGTTTTGCTATTAACTATGTTAAGCCAAATCTGTTTGTTAGTAAAGTATATTTCATGAACCTCAGGACAGATGTTAATTAATCTTTCAGGAAAAAAAAAAAATCACTGGATGTACATCTTTTGGAGCCAAACCACGTCAAAATAGCTGCTACAGCCAACATTAGAAAATACAGAAATGGCTATACCTCAGTCAGTTTTACAGACATTGTGCTCACGTTTGGCCTGGTTGTACCTGAGAGTGCATATACTCTGAGCATGAAACCATGTAATATTGCACCATAAAAGAGTAAATGTTGAAATAATTGTTAGTGGTTTTAAAAACTGACAATTTTATTTAATTATTTTATTAACAAATGTAGAAGTCAGGAAATATTCAGGGCCAGCTGTGAGTTTAGTATCTGAGCAGTCTACATTATGCTGAGAGCACAGCTTAGTAATTTAAAGAGCAAAAATTGTAGTTGACATTATTAACTTCTTAAAACAATGCAGTGTCTTCCATATAAGCTGTTTCTGCTTTACCTCCCAGCAAATAACATTTCTTTATACAAAAAAATGAAAATAAAACATCCGTTCTCTTTTTTTTACTTCTTCCGTTTTACCTTGAAGCTTTGTGTTAAGACTTTTTGTCTGTTTGCTAGGCTGACAGGCTGAGCTGTTGTCTGAGGATTTGCTCCAAAATACCAGTCTAAGGTTTCATTCAATAAGTCATTTTCCCTGTGTCTCAGCAGGCTCTGTATTGATGTAGGGTTTTTTTTGGAGCTCTTATCTGACGGTGATCCGCTGAGGTTGATTTAGCCTTAGGGCAGAATAAGCAACTATCACACTGTGGATTGATGGGGAAGAAGGACACATGTCCACAGAAAAGACAAACACACACACAAGTGATCTGCAGGCCTGGTATTGATCTGGTCATCCTGTTGTTGACTCCAGTTTAGTACACTCCTGTGGCTGTGGCCTTCCACAGAGCCATGTCTGCTCAATCAAACTGACCACTGCTGGTTGAAACGCAACCTGAACTGGGGGACAGACAATCCAAACATAGATTTTATTATACTTATCAAAATAGCTTTAAAACATGCAATAAAAAGTGTGTGTTTGTTTTTATGTTGTGTTTGTAAAACATGAACCACGGGATGCATTTTAATGAAACTCTTAGGCAGTAATCATTTGAGGTACATCTACAACGGATTAACTTTTAAAGTCAATCTAATTGAAGATGGCCACCACAGACAACTGATCTTACAAAACCAGTGGTGGACCGTGCATTTCACAGCTAGGCCTTCAGTGGTGTCCTACCTGAATAAATTTACCTCTTAATAAAGTCATTATGTTCCCACAGCTATAGATACCATCATTATCGCACAGAATAGCAGTATTCTGTCACTGCATGACACATGACACATTTCATACAGCAAGCCTATAATGCTTTAGTCCAACCATCAGCCTCCTGAAGCAAGAAACCAAGTTATGTAATCAACGATCAAGTCTCCTTTTACTTCACTCACAGCTGCACTACATTATTTGTACCAGAAGCTTCTACACTTTAACCTAAAAAATAGCAAAAATACAGTCAACATTTTAAACTGTACCCTTAAAAACTCAGCACAATAAAGCAGGGCTGGATTAGCCAGTATTGACCATAAAACATAAAAAATAAAAAAAATAAATGCATTTTACTGTCTAAAACTGCTGAATATTTGAAGACAAAATCCATCCTCCTTTTGTTCCTCAAGAACATTATGCTGTGGATACAGCACAACGCAGGTGTGTTTCAGCTCCACCTATAAGTCATTCTCTATTACCATGGAAAAAGTTGACTCTGTCAAGTCATATTTCTGTTTTTTTTTTTGTTTGTTTTTTTAAGCACCTGTTTACCGAGCTGTAGATCCTCTCTGGTTTCCCCAAAGGTTTTCCAAAGCACCATCAATTGTAGGCGTCCAGCCGTGCTCTGACGTCTTGCTGCTGTCTTGGTTAAACAACTCAAGTTCTCAACCAGTGTGACTCCAAACACCACGTCGCTCAGTTGCAAATAACAGCAATACAAACTGTGGTGCTTTTCGAAGACTGTGAGCTATGGGGACCACTCATAGTTGCCGATTTGAAAGTGTCAGATAAACTCTCTTTCAGGTTGGGACAGGCTTGCTAGCTTCATGTAGTCCCTTTTATCTTCCAGCTTTTCTTGAAAAGTCTGTCTTTAAAAAAAAGTATTGCAAGAATATCTGTAACCACCACTGGATGGATTTTAAAGAAACTCTAAGTAACAAATCATTGGATGTACATATACTGTAGAACTGCTTAACTTTTGACTATTTTAAGATGGCCACCTCAGCAAACACAAAAAAAGCTCTAACAGTCAAATTTACCAATATTAAAGTTTGATGTGGCAGTAGCTGAGCATCATCCTCAGTTCTAAAGTCAATATACAAGGTTTGGCCCAAACGGCTATAACTCTGTCACTTCTCATCTTAAGATGATCTTAGTTTAAATTTCTTGCACAACAGGTGTCAATGTTCTTTCCTATTTCATAAGTTACATTGACAATGTAGGCCTGAACCTGACTGATGTATCTTTTAATCTGTGTGCTGATGATACACTTGTTTATAGTTGCATGAACACTCTTGCTTTGATCTTTGATTGTTTGCAGTCTGCATTTGACATAGTTTAATTTTATTTGTTCCATTGGAAACTGGTACTAAATGCCAACAAAACTAAGAATATGTTGTTTTAAAACAAAACAAACAAAAAAGTCCCAGCTGCTCTCTCTTTGCATTTGATTTAGGAAAGAAAGTCATCCCATGACCTTTCTTGGGAGCAATAATATGCTAGTCTCCATTCATGTAAAAAAATATAGTAAATAAAATATTTACACTCGTGGTACACTTTAACTTGTGATTCTGCTGGCAGTTTTATCGTATTCGGTTTATTCATTAATGTCTCAAAGTCTTTGTTCTTAAAATGCAGAAAAAACAAAATAACAACAGCGGTGTCTTTTAGCTGCTGACTGAGGTTTTTTTTTGAAAAACATCAGATAGTTATCTGATTTATGAAAGTGACTTGGGTCTGATTTGAAAGAACAAAATGAGATTTGTAATGTCAAACAGGAGCTCAATGTCGGATTTAAAAAACAACAACAACAAAAAAAAAAACGTCAGGTGGATTCCCTATTTCTACAAAATTTGGACATACCTAAAGAAAGGAATCTGGAGTGATACACTTATATTGCCATCACAGTGAACGCAATATAATGATTATTACATTTGTTCTCTCAGCTGTGTGAGGGAGTCCTGGTTTTACATGATTGAAACAATTATCCAAAATTTTTTTTAGGTATTTGGATTTGATTCCAACTTATTCAAAGCTTTGGAAACATGACCAGAATGATCTATAATTGTTACAGAAAATAAAGCCTATTGAAGCTCAGACCAAATGGCAGCACTGGTGCAAGAGGCAAAAACTGTGCTTTCACCCCAGCACCCAAAGGAGGCACCCTGGACACCTGGTGCTGCACCAACATTACACATAGGTGCGTTCATGGCTGAGAGGTAGGGAGTTGTTTTCGGTTGGTACAAAAAGGAAGAGCTCTGGGGAAAAAAAGATTTAGAACCACTGTTTTAGAGACATTAAGAAGTACCCATCAACGCTGCTCTAGATTGAGTGGAAATATTATCTCTCATATAGCTATGTACCCTAAAGTAGTTGCAAGTCAACGTATGATTTTGTAGCTTTACCTCTTGCTCCTACACATTTAACTGTTATGGACACAGTTTCAAAGAATGAGCAATTCTTTGTTTTTCCTTTGTTGTGAAAATGAGTCTTTTCATTTAACACAAACCATTTTCTCTTGCTCTTGTTTGGAAAAACAAAGTGAGGGATACGAGGGGAAAGGGTCCAACATTGTGGGAAGTCATAAAAGGCTAGTGGTTCATTACCAAGCTAATGAACAGAAAGGAAATTCCTATAACCTTGTTAAGGATTTGTGTTTATGAGGCCTGCCTGTCTGTCTTACAAAGCCTTCCCAATCAACATGTGGACAGAGCTCTTTGTTTTCACTTGCAACTGGATGTTCATTGACAATTGTTTAAGCTGTATGTATGCTTTTAGCTTCATCCATCCATCCATATTTTTCTCTACCCGCTTTTTCCCTTTTGGTTCCCATGGGGAGCTGGTGTCCAACTCCATAGGTCACCTTTCAAGAGGCAGGGGCACACCCTGGACGGGTCACAAGTTTATTACAGGGCCAAACTCCACACAGAAAAACCAGGAGGTGAACCTGCAACCTTCTTGCTGTGATGCGACATCGCTAACCACTGGCCCCTTATAGCTTCATATTGCTTACACATAACTTACTTGTGCTCAGACTATGCCAGGCAGATGTGAACATGCACACTCAAGCTTAGGTGCATGCACTAAAATTGGCACTGGTGACTGGGAGTGTAATAGATCCTCCTCAGGTTTCCCTCTAGAGTACACATGTACATGAGCTGCAGCGCTGCAGGGGAGTAGAGAGCTGAGAGACAGGGAAAGAGAAAGCTGCAAACGGAAAGGGAGATAAGAACTTGTGAGTACTCCTCTTTTTATTACTCGGCCCTAATGAGTCAGTGTTTTCGATTTTGTTCATGGGAAAAAAAAATGGTGTATCACCCACAGCATATGTTCATGTTTGCATGCAAGGGAGACATTTTTGGTAATTTTATCATCATCATTTTGATGCTGTTTTATTTCAACCATGCAGTATGTTGTGAAATGTTTTGTCTAATTAACAAATTACTGGCAAAAAGTTGTACAGTAGGACTAGCTGATGTATTTGATAGTACAGTAAAAATGTGTAGAAAATCATGTTTTTTTTTTCTCAGCTTACTGTAAAGGAGGTAAAACATTTTAATATCGTGATAATTTTTGATTTATTGTGAGAAAGTGCTGAAGTAGTGTTACTGAAGCATGTTTATAGTTCACTGTGCACTGATAAAATTTAAATTTCATAGTAATAGAATATATCTGGCTGATCCAGAAATTAAAAACTGAACACTTGCATGAACATAATTTAAAAAAAATTGAACACTTTACTCAATAGACTAATGATAAATGAAAACAAAATGTGTTTAAAAAATATTCTTATGGACAGCTACAAAAATAGGCCAACTTTAGGTTGTGATTGTACGTTGTAGACCTGTAGTCATTGTCTCAAAAAATACTGTACCTTTTGCTTTGTCATAGACAACCAAAACCGAACAAATTAAAGGACAACCAATTCCTTGAAGAAATGCATATCTCGCCTGATATTTTACACTTTCAGTCAAACCTTGTAAATTACATTATGTACAATCCCCTGCAAGACCTCACAAGATTTGTTAGGTCTCAGAGTATATATTGAGAATGACTACAGCTACGCCAAATCATAGATCAATATATGTAAAATTGGCTGAGTTGTGTGATTACTTTGTAAAAATTCATAAAATACTTTTAGTGGTTCATGAGATATTTCACTGCCAAACAAATTTGACTTTAATAGTTATTGGGATTACCTACTACGACACCAAATTTTAGATCATAAAATTGTATTTGACTAAGTTATAACCATTTTAGTGTTTTTAAAGATTGTTTAGTTTTGATGTCTATCTTGAATAGAATTGATTCCAAAGCATAATCAGTTGTAGATACATTCTGGGAGTTCTTTTGTGCTACACCACAGACATTCAAACGCACACACACATGCACACATGTACACACAGACAAAACACTACCACACTGTCACTTGAGGTGGTACGGGTGATAATAACTGAACAAAAGAACAGTCTGTCTGCTAACAGCCAAAGTAATTTCCATAAATTGAGGTTCTATGGATGTTTTTTCTATGTTGTGTTTATTTTTTCCCCCAAATGTTGTTTTTTACTTTCTTTATTTTTCTGAATATCATGTAATGTAACCACATTGTTAAACCTAAAATTTCTGTAATTGTGCTGTGGATTAATACAATTTAAACAATTTCATAAAAATCCCTAAATGCAAATGTACTGAATTTTGACAAATTTTAACAAAAACAAGCAATAGTTCAAGCAATCATTCACTACTTAAGTAAGGCTCTCTAGTTAACACTTTAAAAATAATCGGGTAAATCAAATGTCCAAATATTTTAATAAAGTACCTTGTATCAATGTTTTATAAAGAAAATTATGAATTAACACATGCAGTTACAAAGTCTTTGATATAGCCTGTGTGTGAAAGAGTTTGCTGATATAATCAGTGAACATTAGCTTGCTTCAGTTATCAGGTAATGTTAGCTACCTTCCCCTCTGTTTTTGGTAACACCAATTGAGTGTATAGTGTTGTCGCATTTCCTTGTGGTTCCGGTCAACTGTGTCACAACAAAACTTTATCTCATCTAAACATTGTGCATAGAGTAAAATTTTGCTTGTAGCCTACAGGATATATATATATATATATATATATATATATATAT
>NC_051436.1:18496511-18503402 GCF_001649575.2 Kryptolebias marmoratus
GCTACAACAGATCCCAGGAACAACATCAGACATCTCAGTCCAGAAATGTGCAGTTCTAGGCACAGCCAAGATACTGCGCAGAACCCTCAAGCTCCCAGGCCTCTGGTAGAGGACCCGAGCTCAGAGGATGAAACAAAGACCACCCGCGGAGGGTGAGAAGGGAAATTTTTTTGATATATATATATATATATATATATATATATATATATATGTAATAATTGTCCCATGATTAACATAGTTATACATTTGTTGTAAATGGGTTAAAAAAGGCTGTTTTTTATTACTCTATCTTTGTTTAACTTTTCTTTTGTTTGAGTATATGGTAGGAGTAATCCTAGTCCTCTTTTACACCATCAAATTGTCTGCACTTCTTGATTTTCATCTGAAGACCACTAGCAGGGATCATCTCAGGACATTATGCAGGCAGAGTAACAGGATCCTTGAATTGATCCCTGTTTTCTTTAGAGAGAAAGGTAGGCTACAAAGCTGATATCCTTAGAACTAAGGCCGTCAACATTCTTGCCTCGTCTTCACACTTATTCTTTACTTTAAAATAAATGAGCTGCTCAAAAGTCAAATAAACCGATATCTTGTATCAAAATCAATGTTACTGATGCGTCGAAATCAAAAGAAAGAATGAGCAGGTGGAAAAACAAATGAGCTTTCTTATTTATTTATTTTGATGTTGCAGGGTTTCTGTTAAACGGGGGAAACTTTCCCTTAAAATCATGAAAATTGTATCATGCTTGGGAATAGGCTGTACAAATTGTCAGTGGGACATGCCACTGTTAAAAAATAAAACTCAGAATGGGAATGAATAACAGTAATTAGAAGAAAAAAATTGAAAGCCAGATACATTGCTACTGTTGAACGATTTTGTCAGCTCCTCTGACTGGCTCTGCCAGAGCCCTGATTGAGCACCAAAAAGGTTGGTAAAACTTGATGTAGATCTAGAAAATGTAGTAATGCCATTGTTTCAGATGATCTTGAGTTCAAAGCTGAATGCCCTTCAATCTGTTACTTTTTTGGGGACTCCAGGAGACCTGGGTATCTTGGTCCTCGGTTCAATGGCGGCTTGCAGGTCGCCCTGCTGCCTAAATCAGACTCTAGTCAAGGTCCAGCTACCTACAGAATGGCACCTCTGCATGTCCTTGACTGTCTCTATTCTAAAGTACAAAGACGCGGCATCCTGCTCTGCAGGCTGGAAAAGGTTTGACAACGAGATGTGCTTAGAGGTTTGGTGTGAGGCACAGTGTTCTGTTGACTTACTGTCCAAGCTCAGACTTCAGAACTCAGTCTCTAGTGCAATTTAATGATTTTCTTCCAGTCTTTGCTTGAGAATAATATCTACACAACCATCTATGTAGTCGAACATACTCAAAAACACATAGCTGTACACAATGCATGGCGAAGTGCCATCCACCATGGTGAAATAAATGATCTGGACGTGTTTATACCTGTGTTAGAAATTATGTAACATGACAGTATTTGGCCTGTTTTCTTGATGTAAGCCATATGCAAGAACATTTATCTTTTTGAGGATTCTAAAAATGGCATCCCTGACATTAGCTGGGTCATGTAATTTATGAGTTATGAGATGAGAGTTTGAGTCATGGCCAAAGATGCTACTTTTGTGTGTTAATTCCCAACAAAAGCACAAACATAATCGGTGCTAAAAAGAGCTCGGAGATCTCAATCAGTGCATGCTCACACATCACAAAAACAAATGCTTTGTGGAGAGAAGAAAAACCTGTCCTGAATTATTCATGGTTCTTCATGTGGGCATGTTTTCATCATCATGTTTTACCTTACTGCTATCATATTCACCAGAGTGTGACAAATGATTTAGGGGAACAGAACACCGTATGGAGGAAAAGGCAATGAGAAAAGATCTGAACAAAGAAGCTGCGCACATGCAAAACAGTTGAGCTGTCTGGGGAACTGCAAGGTACCTTCATGCCTGCTTTGTCCCCTATTGAAGTCATTGTAAAAAAATAGCCTTAGATTTGTAGGCAAAAAAAAAACATCAAATTGGGGGGGGGGGGTCTTTTTTTTTTAAGTTTTAGCACTTATACAAAGATCATGTGCACTAAACATTACATTGACAGCTCAAGAAATCAGTTGTTTCTGTTGATGAAAAAGAGTTATTATTACTTGTGAAAATGAGAAACAGAGAAAATGTTAACTTAAAAATTTGGAAACCTCTTTTCCATTTAGAACTTGTGCATGGCCAAGTTGTTTGAATTTGTCGTCTTCTTCCTGGCTTTGTTTTCAGTTCTGTTCTGCTTTTCCATAAAATTGACACCCAACAATTTTTTTTTCTTTTCATGGATTTTTGAAACTGAAGCATTTTTCTAGATGACTTATTAGTTTATTTTCTCAAGGACAAAGCTGGACAGCATTTGTTTTCCAATTTTAGCAAAAATCTTCACAACAACCGAACATGAAAGATCGGGTTCAAGTGATTTTTTTATCTTGTGACTGCCCAGCAATAAAGAAAAAAATGAAAGTAAATAAAAAAGAAAATTGAAAAAGAAAGCAGAACTGTAAAACAAGATGGAAATTAAAGGCAAACTGGTTTTGCTACGGTGTTGCCAAGCATGTACACAAGAGTGTTTTTACGTGCCATTGGCAGTGTGTGTTTGTTCTATGTTCTTCAAATCCAATGCTGTGTAGACAATTTAATATGTGGAGTTGATTTTAAAGACTACTCATATCACACTTATTTCCTTTTGTCTAAGATTCTGTTTTAAAATCAAGAAACTGGAATCTTTATTCCAAAAATGACTTACAGTGAAGTAAAATAGTTTTTGAGAACAGCCAACAAATGATTGAATATTTACCATTTTCCAGCAATACTCAGCACTATTGTGTTGGTTGATGTTTTGTTTTTTTTAATCCTGACTTTTATCACCATATGTATGTTTTTGCCTATTGGTGTATCCGATAAAACACTAGATGGATTTTAATGAAAATTTCAGGTACTATTAATTAGATATACCTCTACAACTGTTTGTTCTTTGGAACCAACTCATTTCAAAATGACTGCCACAAGCAACTGACCTGTTAGTCAACAGAAGGGTAGACATATTTCAGTCAGTTTTACAGATACTGAGCTAAAATTTGGTGTTGTTGTAGCTGAGTAGTACTTGGAAGTATGTGTTGTGAATGACACTCATTGCACAAGCTTTTTGCTTTAGCATTAACTATTGGAGTCAACCCAGTTTGTCTCTTAGCAAAATATCTCATAACCCCCCTGGACAGACTTTTTTGAAACTTTCAAAAAGTGATCATTGGATCTCTGTACATCCACAACTGGGCCAATCCAAATCATGATGATCATCAGAGCTATTCAACATCAGCCAAGACAAAAATTAAAAATTTTACATGGTACTAGTTGAGAGTCAGTCACAACACAACACTCTAAGTGTGTGATGTATGAGATTGCCCATGAAATTATTTTCAAACTTTGACCAACACAACTTCAATTCTGTCATTACTAAACATGATCTTTGAGTAAAACTCTGAAAGGTGGTGAGCAATATGAATGATGGATGATTCAAGGAATGCAAAATGTTTATTTATTTAAGGTTTGCCATAAAGGAGAAGATCACAACAGTGCCAAACTCATCATACATCCTAAGCATGCTTAACTAATGTTCACCAGAGGTTCAAACGACTTTTCGTTTGCATTGCACATTGTGCCTCGATGTCCATCCAAATTTTGAGTGTGACCTGAGGTTTCTTCCCAGTGGGACATGCTTGAGAAACCTCCAAAGGGAGGCATCCAGAAGACATCCTAATCAGATGCCTGAACCACCTCAACTGACTCCTTTCAATGCAAAGTCAGAGCTGATCTACTCTGAGAATCCCCCAGATGACAGAGCTCCTCACCTTATGTCCAAGGCTAAGCCTGGCCACCCTACGAAGAAAGCTCCTTTCAGTCACTTGTATTTGGGATCTCATTCTTTTGGTCATAATCCAAACCTCATGACCATAAGTGAGGGTTGGAATATAGACGACCCAGTAAATTGAGAGTTTTGCCTTTCAACTCAACTCTTTCTCCTGCTTTGGTTATAGGGGTCCCGATAGACCTCAAAAGCTAACCAGGTGCCTAATATTCCCACAGCACCGTACACAGAATGTCTGAGGGAACAGGGTCTTAGGCCTTCTCCAGATGTATACTAGAAAGTCAAACTCCCATGAGCCCCTTAGGAACCCTGCAAGGTTAAAGATCTGGTCCGCTGTTCCATGTCCAGAACAAAAACCAAATTGTTCCTCCTGTGTCCGAGGTTTGACAATTATTCAGAGCCTCCCTTTCAACACCCTAGAATAAACTTTCCCAGGGAGGTTGAGAAGTGTGATCTCCTGACAGTTGAAACACACTCGGTGGTCCCCCTTTTTAAAAATGAGAACCACGACCCCAGTCTGCCACTCCAAAGACGTTGTCCTGGTCCTCCATGCGACATTGAGGACATGAGTCTACCAGCCCCACAACATTCAGAGCCTTCAGCAACTCGGGGTGAGTCTTATCCACCCCTGGCGCCCTTCCACTGGGGAGCTTTTTGACTTCCTTGGTGACCTCTGCCATGGTAATGTACTTGTCTTCCCCTGAGTGCTGAAACTCTGCCTTTTCAAAAGTGGACATGGTGGGCAGATTAAGGAGATCCTCGAGGTGCTCCTTCGAACGGTCAACAATATTCCCACTCCGGGCCAGCAGTTCCTCCCTCAGACCAAGCACAACCTAAGATGGGGCCTGCTTTCCCTTTCTGAGTTGTTGAACGTTTTGCCAGAACCAACCGAAAATTCTTCTCCATGGCCTCTCCAAATTCCTCACATGCACGCACCCACAACCACATAAACTGCAGTCCTCCTGGCCACCCTGTACTTTCAGCCTCCACCATCACCACTGGTGTGTTCACCAGCGGGTCCTCCGGTTGCCACTGCATCAGACACCAATGACCCACAGCTCCTGGTAGCCGTACTATTAGTGACCTTTATTTATTTAACCAGCCAAGTCCCATTGAGATCACAGATCTCTTTTTCAAGGGAGGCCTGGGCCTGAAGGCAAAGTAAATCCATGCAAACATGAGGAGAATATGCAAACTCCACACAGAAAAGATTGCGAGTCCAACCCAGGACCTTCTTGCTTTGAGCCAACAGTGCTAATCACTAAGCTGTTGTGCTGCCTATTGACCACATTATATTATACATCATATCTGCAATAGAGGCCCTGGACATGGCCCATTTGGATTCCCACAGGACATGTGAAAAACTCTTCCAGATATCTGAGTTGCCTCTATGTAACTTTTCAACTTTATAGGCGTCCAAACAAAAGAATATTTAATGAAGTTCTTGTGTTTTACATTTTAATAATACATAAATTGATAGAAACCAAACAAACAAACAAAAAAAAAAAACTTTGCAGTGTATAATATGTTCAATTTTAGTTCCTTCTCTTTTTTTCCAAAAAAATCTTAATTCACAACACATATCCAAGTATTTTTCTACAGATATTCATGTTAACAATAGTAGCAGTAGTGCAATTCCATTTATTAACCCTCCCATGGACTTCAGGTCAAATTGACCCGACGTTACAAGGGCCTCTCTACCTCTCTACCTCTCTCTCTCTTTTGAGGGCTTCAGGAGGATTAAAACAAGAATCTACTCCAAGTGTGGATGTTTTTAACAACATGGTGGTGGTGCAGCTGTTTCCTCAGTGACAAAGTCTTTGATTAGAATCTTGTCTTTGTGATGTTTGTGTGGGTTTTCTCCGGATACTCAGGTTTCTTACCACAGTTCAAACAACATCCATGTTGAGCTTCATAGTGATTCTGATTTGATCCTAGTAGGGTGTGTGTCTGTGTGTGAATTATTGACTTTGTTATGCATTTCTGTGTTGGCCCTGTGATGGACTGTCGACCTGTCTGGGGTGTGCATTTTGACTCTTTACTGTTGGGATATGGCTACAGGTCCTCATAGCCCTATGTAAGAATAAGTGGGCACAGAAAATGAATAAGGGACTAGGAGTCATATTTGACATCTACAAGAGAGATTTTAAAAAGATATTCATTCATTTTAACAAAGAAAACAATAATAAGATGCATTTTACAGATTTGAACAGTTACAGGGCACCCATTGGCCTATTTGGTTAGGTGGTGCCCCATATATCTTGTTCCAGAAGCACTGTATGAGTCTGGCCCAAATACGGCATGTTATCCTCCTTTCTCTGTGTCCTGTTTTGTTGCCATCTCCTCACTGTAAATAAAGGTCTCAGGAGCTCTCAAGTCACACACATTTAAGTATAGATATCTAACTTTATATGGTCTACTTGAAGGGTTCAAGAAGTCTTAAAACTTTAATTTATAAAAGGTTGTAGAGTTTAAAATGTACTCAGTGAAGGTAGTTTTAAGTTTGAGTTAACTTTGATGTTGTTGTAGATGTAATTTTTTTTTGTAGTAGCTTAACTATATCTAGTTGCTTTGAAGGAATGCTTTATTGCTATCAATAACAAGAAATTGAAGGAAAATCTGCACCTCACTGTGCTGCTAATAAACTAAGTGAAACAAAGGCATAACTGATGTTTTGATATAAAATATATTATTGGATTTTAAAAATGAATTATCCATCCATTTTCTTTAACCGCTTCTCCATTCTGGGTCGCTGGTGCCTAACCCCAGCAGTCACTGTGCGAGAGGCGGGGGACACCCTGGACAGGTCGCAAGTCCATCGCAGGGCCACATATAGATATAGACAAACGAGACAAACAACCATTCACACTCACACCTAGGGACAATTTTAGAGTCATCAATTAACCTAACATGCATGTTTTTGGTCTGTGGGAGGAAACCGGAGTACCCGGAGTAAACCCACGTGTGCACAGGGAGAACA
>NC_051436.1:18507917-18526774 GCF_001649575.2 Kryptolebias marmoratus
GTGAAACAGATGACTGTGATTACTTGGGCATGGTAATATGGGCGTGGCTTGAACTGTGGATGAGTGGAAAATTACTTGGCTGTGGCATGACTGGAAGCAAGAGGCGTGGCAGGAACAGATGGAGCTGTGACATTATTATCTTATTATTCAAGACCCAGATGCTTTGTCACTAACAAACTGTTGGTCACTGTTCAGTGTAGCAAGAACATTTGACAGTATGAGCATTATGAGATTTTTCTATGGACTTGAAGGTTATTAGATGAAACGACAAAACAAAATCCACTTTCCTTAGTTTTTGACCAAATGATGCAATCAATGAGATCATAAAATAAGGCCATTTTGGGCTGGCCCCTCCCAAACAAAGAATTGAACATTGGTGAGAATAAACAGACATTCACTGTTCAAAAGCATTTAAATCAGAAACTCAGAGAAAAATAAAACCAGCATATACATTGTTGTTTGCTTCCATATGCTTTGAAAATGTAACATGATGCTGACACGAACAAACCTAGGATCATAAAGGAAGCAAACTTACAATAACAATGTCAAGTATAAAAATAAAATAAAATAAAAAGAAACATGTTAGGTGACAAATTGTGAATAAATTATTTCACCTATTTGGTCACAAAATGAAAAAAATAATGTATCATTGGCTGTTATTATTGTTATCATTATTGATTATTCTGAACTAAAAATTTCAAGTATCGAAAGCAGTTTTTTGTGTTTTGTTTTTCAATTTGTTTATACTAAAATTTGGATGAATGATGCACCTTTTCAGGAACTTTGTTCTTTCAATTGTGTTAATTAATGTCAGCTTTTGAACAAATAACTTGTCCAGTCAAAATATGTGGATTTATTGAAATATTTACTTTAAAAACAAATAGCTATTATTCCTATTTCAGCTTTGAGCTACATAGTGTGGCACTGATTGTTATTATATATATATATATATATATATATATATATGTATATATATATATATATATATATATATATATATATATATATATATATATATATATATATATATATATATACACACACAGACATATGTTGTAGTTAGAGAGGACATGGGTGTAGTGGGAGTGAGGAAAGGGGACGCAGAAGATAGGATGTCTTGCTGTGGTGACCTCTAAAAAGGGAACAGTCAAGAGAAAAAGAAGATACATATGTATATGTTTTTGTGTGTTAATTTGACAGAGTTATGGATATTTTTGAGTTTGTTAAAGTTGGTTTGCTGTGGTGGCCATCCTAAATCAAGCTGACTGCAAGGTTGTGTTTGAAATGTTCACTCGTTCAATCACTCAATACATCATGGTCACTATATAGTAGACTATATAGAAGACAGAGAACAGCTTGGTGTTTTTACATTTCAAAGATTACTTGAACGTTGCGTACTTCATAATTATGTTCTGAGTATTCAGTCAGGCATTGCATAAATAAATGTTTGCAAGATATGTTGGAATACATGTCTGAATGTGAGGTGCTGGACAACAAAATTTTGCTGGTTTAGGCTGAGAAAATGTAATTAATGCCCTCTGTCTCCATAACACTGATACAAAATTTATTTGCACATAGGCATTTGTCTTGATTCGTCTGGCTCAGGCTGCAATGCAATATGGTCTATTTCCACCGATATAGAGTACAACTTCTGTATTCTCCTTCTACTTTATCACATGACCAGTTTCAGTGTTATGCATGTAAGACTGTGTGACCAGGGGGGCAGTGTGGGAAGCAACATGTAAAATGGTTGTCATTGCCTCCCTGCCTGGTGGCACCCGTGTGTACTCTACCGTTTTTATTTCTTCTTTTGTGAAGACTTTGAAGTATCACCTATAGTCACTGTGTAATATATATGCAAAAATTTCATAATAAACCTGAAGTCCAAAGAACACCGAATTGTCCACACCACTCAGATGTCTTCATTAGACCTGTTGCCACTTGTGCTAAAGCATGAATGATTTAAATATTAAACTCTTCTTTAACCCAACTGAGCTGATCTCCTAAGAGTCATACGGAGAGGATGAGATGAGATGAGCGGGAAATGAAAGGGATGAAGAAGAAAGATGGTTAAAACCCCTTAAATAATGCATTTCCATCTGCCAATATGAAAAAGACTTTATTCCACTTGAAATAAAACATAAAACGTCTGCCACAGAGACACCTGTGTCAATTTTTTATGGTTGTCTTTTTTCCGGTGACTATGCCAAATCAATTTTTTGTCCTGCCGTCAAAAGCTGAAAAGTTCTTTTTTTGACTGCTGTCCTCCATCTCATCAACAGGAAATTATTCACAGATTACAATCTTCCATAGGACTTCAAACATTTGTCAAGGTCTACTTTGAAAACGCAAACGGAAATAAATTCTCCAGCGACATGGAATTTCTGGCCTTGAAAACAATATTTGTTCCTTTTTATTTTTTAGTTAAAATATTCTTTGTGTTGTCAGAGATCAACCAAGTGCATTCTTCTGTCTGGGGTTTAAAAGTGCCTTGTAGTTTATTTCTTTGGTGCTGCATTCAATTTTCTTTCCCTTTCCAGCAGCGTGTAAACACATAACCGACTGGATTATCTGCACTCAACTGTCTCCACAGTTTCTGTGCACACTGAAGTCTTTAAAGCTTGTAGGATGTACATTTTTTTTGTCTGTGTGGCCAATGTAGACAATGTAAAGTTATTTGTGTTTTGGAAATATGCCTGTGATTATGGGGATTATTATAGGCAACTGCCATAAAAGGCAGACGATCATATAAATGTGTGTGTGTGTGTGTGCTCTCATGTGTCTGTTTGTCTGCAGAGGTGAATCAAGTACTGAAATAATGTGCTCAGGAAAAAGTACAGTTACTCTGTACTTCGCTCAAGTACAAGTAAAGTGACTTGTGTACAAATCTACTCAAGTAAAAGTAAAAAGTAAGTCATTAAAAATTTACTTTGAGTAAGATATTTTTATTACAGAAGGGGGGTGTCCCTCCTGTGCGGCACAAAGGACAAGACAGACCCTCCAGGATTTTGCGATGTTGCGATCGCAACTATTAACGCAAAATCAAGCAAACCCCACAAAATTGCAACTTTTTGCAACTTTGCCCAAAACACTGCAACTTTCCCGCACGAGAGTGGGGGGAAGCTGTTTTGCACGTCCTGCAGTGTAATCATCAAACATAAACACAAGTCAACCATCGACAAACACTTAGTGTCTGCAAAACATGTGAGGAGAGCTGCAGACGAGGGACAATCCAGAAATGGTCATGAATGTCAGTTTAGAAGCTATCAAAGTTCTCAAATAAAGCACCTTTTGAGAATGTCAATGTTTATTGGTAATTATCTTACAAAACTAGTAAGTATTTTTGGTTTATATATTAAAAGTTATGGTTGTTTGTTGATTTTAGTAAAAACAAAATTGCAGCTTTTCATCACAAGTTTTCGGAAAATGCCCCACGAAATCAGGCATTTTAGCCCGCAACAATCACAAAAAATGCCGGCAAAATCCTGGAGGGATCGACAAGAGGATTTTTTTTTTTAATCTAAAATGAGCTCTTAAATTAAAAAAAAAAAGTGTTGCGTTTTAATATGAACAACGTAAAAATTGTTCACACGTGGCTTAGGGAGAAAACATTGTCATTTCAGTGCAGACTGTCCCACAGTGCTTTTGTTATTTCAGCACAAAACATGTTGAAGAAACCACAAAGCAGCAGGTAGAAAAACTGACGTGACGACAAGTGCAGAGCCGCTGAGTTCCACTCCATGGGCGATGCGACCCGCCAAGTGGATGGAGTTTGCACACAATGTCTATGGGTTTTTTTTAACAGGGAAGGTCCTCCTTCCTGGCTCGTCATCACTTGTAGCCAAGTGGCAGACTGGAAAGGAGCAGAACCAGTCACTGCAGGTCTGATGATGGGTTTCTTTCTTCTCCTGATTTTAATTCACAGGTACAGCCACATTAGTTACTCACTAACGGACGGGATTTAAAATGTAACATTATAAGTAAGCAAGTACAATGCTAGAACTAAAGCATACTCAAGTAAAAGGAAAAGTATAGCTTTAAACTGTTACTTAAAAAAGTACACAAAATTCATACTCAATGAGAGTAATTTGGGTAAATGTAATTAGCTTATTTCCATCTCTGTTTGTGAAACAGAAAAAATCAAAAAATTACTGGATATATGTCAACAGTCAACACCAAACTAACTTTGGAAGTCTATCCAATTCAAGATGGCTGTCAGATCTAATCAACTTTAACAAAAACACTAAAAATGACAAACTCAGCCAGTTTTACAGCTACCTAGTTAGCATTTCATGCTAAATCATTTAGGAAAACACTTATTTTATTTATGGCAACACCCATGGGTGCTGTGAATCAATTTAGTTTGGCTGTGTTCCCTGTGTTTACAGGGGGAGAGGGAGAGGAGGTGTAATTTGTCCCAGGATAACTAAGGAAACTAACCAGCCCAACCAAGGAAGGCAATGAGTACTGGCCAATTGGAGGCAGTGTTTCTGACAGATGCTCCAACTAAACAAACTAGACATTTTTGATTAGTGAACAGAGACATGACAAACAGAAATAAACCTAAATAAGCAACTACACATTCTAAACAACCCCCTATTGCAAACAAAAATAAAATAAAAAAAGGAACTTGGAACTATCATTTCAAGCAAATTTACAGAAAAACAACCTTAAAATCAGTGATAATAACTGGACTTGGCAACTGTGGCCATAACTGATTGTGTTATCCACTGAAAAAAAGTACAACCAACCTACAATGCTTTGCTTTTGTTTGTTTTTTTCTGAGCTACAACATGTAACTGAGTAATGGCTCGAAGCAACAGGTCTGGGAAATAAAAAAAAAGTGTCCCATCTCTGTTACCCTGTTTTTATACATTTAAACTGTAGGACAGATGTGCCTTTTTAATGTCGTGGTATACCTTAAAACCTGTACATGGTCTATGTTTACTTCCTAAGAGTACTGTGTGATGTAGAAGACCTTAGATTCTTTTCACAGAACTCAGTATTTTATCATTTCTGGTTCAGGTCAGCACAAAGCTGGTAAGGTGAATAGAAACTGCTGGGTCTGGTCTTCTCATCCATCTTTGTCAAAATCATTTCCTCTTTCAGTTCTATCACCTAATTCCTGCTCTGTCCTGATGGTGAAATGTGAATAAATAATAAATAAAATAAATAAATTGGGGAATAGACTATCACAGATTACAGTAACAATTAAAGATTTAAAGGTTTAGCATTCCTTGAAGCAATGCATATTCCCTGCCACAGAGTTGTAGCCATTTTGAATAAACCTCAAAAATAACGTTATGCAATTTCTCATGCAGTATCACAAGACCTCATACTCAGAGTATGTCTTCTGAATGAGTCTCAGCTATTAGCATATCAAGTTTTAGCTCAACATCTGTAAAACTGACTGAGTTAAACCCATTTTTGTGTTGACTAATGGTGATTAGCTGTGGCCGGCATTTTATATTGAATTGATTCCAAAAGTTAATCAGTTGTAGATGTACATCCGATGATCTCTTGTTGAAACTTTCATTAAAGTCCATGCTGTAGTTTGGGAGCTCTTTTGCTAACAGACACGCAAACACATGCGATAATAAACGTGCTCTGCTGGGCAAACAGTTACTTACAGGGGTCAATTTCAGGAAGAAGATGCTGAGGAAACTGTCTGTGGAGTGTGAGGTCCATGGCTTACATATTCCTGAGTCTCAAACTACTTAATCCTCAACACCACAGGCCAACCTGATTAGGACATCTCTGCCTTGTTTTCATCCATTTCCTCTTTATTAGTTAATAGGCTTAGCTCTCTCAAGAGGCTGCAGACATATTGGATCAGCATACCAACCTGTGCTCTATCTCTGCCTCATTTTCCATCTCCACCCCTCTTCTCGCCTTCTTTCTTTGCCTCGTTAATGTTTTCATGCTAAGCCCCACTTTTCCTCTCTTTGAAACAGCTGCGTCTTTAAATGCCCCCATGTGATCGGAGAACACTTCTTTCTATCCATGCATAGAAAGGCGCACATGCAGGTTATATCCACTCAGCTTAATATCAATGAATTATTCATGTCTCTGCTCGGCGTTTAGGAACTCGTCCTTCTCTGTATTTATCTTTTTTCTTTTTTTTTTTTTTTAACACTGTAGTTTAGTCCCATCCGTGCACAGAAGAAAATGTAGGTTTTTTATGCTGCTTTCACACTACTGGCTGTGGAGTCATTAAACACAGACATCATCCTTGACTTATCACTGGCAATATAAACATAATAACTCCATTGGGATTTTGCATTACACTGTAATTGACCCTTCCTCATCTGCAAAATTGAGCCTATCATTTCCTGTTTCATGTGAGGCAAGTCTTTGGGCTGGGTGACGAATAGAATTAGTGAGAGGCCTACGGTGTTACATCTGACTCAAAGTTAACTGCACTAACAAACTGGGGTATAGTCTGATTCCATCAGACAACTTTTTTGGTTTGTTTTGGCATATTGGATTTAATTTATTGTCACTTGCCACTGAAAGACATGCGTGTGTGTGCATGTGTTTGTGTGTGTCTGTTAGCAAAATATCTCATGGACCACTTGGCAAATTTTATCGAAACTCTTGTAAAAAATATTCACTGGATGTGCATCTACAACTGATTAACTTCTGGAGTCAACTCGACTCAAGATGGCTGCCATAGCCAACTCACTTAAAAAAACAACAACATAAAATTGGCTATAAATTTGTTCATTTTAAAGATGCTTAGCTAAAGTGTGGTGTGGCAGTGGATGAGATTGAATTTCAACACATATTTTGAGCACTAACAGGTTGCACAAGGTCTTTGTTTAAAACGTTGCCAATAACTATTTGCAGTCAACTCTGTCTGCTGTGAAAAATCTCTCCAAATGGATTTTAATGAAACTTTCAGGAAATCATCATTTAATGTACATCTGCTACGGATTTCGTTTTGGAGTTAACCACATTCAAGATGACCACTACAGCCAACTGAGCTTAAAAACACAGAAATTACTTAAATTCAGTCAATTGTACAGATATTGATCACAAATTTGATATAGAAGAAGCTGAGAGTCAGTCACAACACAGACTCTGAGTACTGCTTTTGCACTTTAAGTAAAAGGTACTGACTGTTTGAATGATCAAAACAAACAAACAAAAAAAGTACAGTAAAATAAATGACAGTTTTATTTGGTTTGTTTAGGAAAAATCACCAGAATAGTCGAGTTAAGATGAGTAAAATGTAGAATTGGTGGTCTCTTACATTTAGTATGAGACCAGCTAAAACCAGTGTAAACATTTCAAAAGCAAAGTGAGCCTGTGAACTTTACAGTATGAAATCAAACAAGATCAAAGATGTGTGCTATGATGCCACAAACATGACTCGAACACAAGCTGTGAAAAATTGGTGTGCGCTTTAAAAAGGAACATGGATTTAAGACTAAATCAAAATATTCACTTAATATTTTTAATTCTTAAAGTTTTTATTGCTGGTGGTATTTTAACTGGAAAATATTTTTTTAGCATTGTTTTATCTTTTTTTCTGCAGAAAGACCCTTAAATCATTTGTTAAAAAAGAAAAAAAGGAGAAATTTAATTTTATGCAAAAATCCAATGAAATCCTGAGTTCTTAAAGACTGCTGAAATTTACAAAAAAGCTGAAATCGAGTTGTTAAAATAAAAAACATAAAAAAGCAAAACACTAATTAAAAACCAAAAGAAGCAAATCCCCAGCTAAAAGTAAAAACAAAAACAGCGCTAGAAAAAATAGCAAAAGGCTTGCTAAAAAGGGGCAAAAAGCTAAAAGTAACAAATGGTTATTTTAAAGTATCAAAATGCTAACTAGTAGCGAAGAGTAACAAAAGACTATCAAAAAGCTAATAGTAGCAAAAATATAGCTAAAAGTAGCGGAACAAAAAAAAAAAGTTAAAAATAGCATGAGAGGACAAAAACAGAGCAAGTGTCCTGAAGCTAATTTTTGAAAAGAACAATGTTTTTAAAGCAATTGAAGAGATCTCAATGTATTTTAAGGGACATCAATCCATCCATCCATCCATCCATCTTCTTCCGCTTATCCGAGGTCGGGTCGCGGAGGTAGCAGCCTAAGCAGGGAAACATAGACTTCCCTCTCCTCAGCCACTTGGGCCAGCTCCTCCGGGGGAATCCCAAGACGTTCCCAGGCCAGCTGAGAAACATAGTCCCTCCAATGTGTCCTGGGTCTTCCTCTGTGCCTCCTCCCAGTGGGACATGCTCAGAACACCTCACCAGAGAGGCGTCCAGGAGGCATCCTAATCAAATGCCTTAGCCACCTCAACTGGCTTCTCTCAACGTGGAGGAGCAGCGGCTCTACTCTGAGTCCCTCCCGGGTGACCGAGCTTCTCACCCTATCTCTATGGGAGAGCCCAGACACCCTGAAGAGAAAACTCATTTCAGCCGCTTGTATTCGCGATCTTGTTCTGTCAGTCACTACCCAAAGCTCGTGACCATAGATGAGGGTAGGAACGTAGATTGACCGGTAAATCGAGAGCTTCGCCTTTTGACTCAGCTCTCTCTTCACCACGACAGACCAGTACAGTGCCCGCTTCACTGCACCAATCTGCCTATTGATCTCCTGCTCCATTTTTTAAGAGACAAATATTTGTAAAAAAGTATCAAAGTTACAAAACTCATCTCCTGAATAAAAGTGTGATTGGCTGTTTGTCTCTGTGACCGTGTGATGGACTTGAGACCTGTCCAAGGTGTGCCCCACGTCTCACACAGTGACTGCTGGAGATAAGCACCAGCTCCACCGCAACTTGGAAAGGAAAAAAAAAAAAAAGGAAAAGGATGGATGATGAAGCTAAAGAGTTTGATCAAATAGAACACAAACATGCAGAAGTAGTTCAACAAATATGGGAGGAAAAAAAGAAAACAGTAGTTTGAATGCTGACCCAGTATTCATTACTGTAGGCATGTCACATTCTTGTTTTAGTAGTAAGGCTTTGGTAATATATAATTGGTAATTAGCGGTCTGAAAGCTTCCCACGTATTGAATGCTATTTTTTTTTCACTATAAACTTGTTCTTGGCCGTGCATTTAGCATATAGTTTGCCATGTTTGTTTTGTGCTAATTTGGTAGTTTTATGTATTTTTATTTATGCTCATGTCTTTTTTTTTCTTCAGAAAATGTGAGCAATAACATTGCATTTTCGCATTGTCAAACCAGAGTGCATAAAGATTTTTTTTGTTTGTTTTCAGCCTGTTTATCAATGGAACTATTTATGTCATTTTTATTTATTTATGGGGGAGGGGATGGGAGGGTGTTATCCCATAGATTTCATGTATGAATTAAAATCTACATCTGACAGTGTGAGGGGAACAAGGAAAAATGTTACTCTGAACTAAATTTATCTGCAGAACTACTTTACATGGCTACTTTTTATCACCCACCACCAAAATGTAAAAACAGGGCTATAATATTTTTCCCTATGTGTCTGTTATCAGCATATTTCAAGACCCACTAGATAAATTTTATTGAAACTGTCAAAAAGTAATCATAAAATGTACATCTACAACTGATTCCCTTTTGGATTAACTCATTTCAAGATGGCTGCTAGAACTTACTAGAATTTACTCGAATTTACAGAAAATGAGGTATAGATTATTTGGCAGTATCTGAGTGTCATCCTTAATACGAATTTAACTTAGCCAACACAAAATTACTTCTAATGCAGTTGATTTTACAAATGTTGAGCTAAGATTTGGAGTGATAGTAGCTCAGACTTATTCTTAACATATATTTTGATCACTACAGATTGAAGATCTTTGTTTAAAACTTTGCCATTAACTATTTGTAGTCAACTCTTTCTGTTAGGAAAGATTCTCATCAACCACTGGACAGATTTTAATGAAACCCTTACAAACTAATTACTGGATGTACATCTACAACTGACTTTTGGAGTTTTACAATTCCAGATGGCGATCGCACTCAACTGACCTTGGAAAACACAAAAGTAGCTATATGTAGTCAGTTTTATAGGCATTGATCTCAAATTTGTTGCAGTTTTGTTGAGAATTATTAAAAAAAGATATTCCAAATCAGTGGCTGGCGGTGATCTTTGTAGGGTGGGCTAACAGATATATAATAAAATGCTGCAGTTTGGATTCCAACAACATCCATCCATCCATCCATCCATTTTATTTTAACCGCTTCTCCATTCCGGGTCGAGGGGAGCTGGTGCCTATCCCCAGCAGTCACTGTGCGAGAGGCAGGGGACACCCTGGACAGGTCGCAAGTCCATCGCAGGGCGATTCCAACAACAGAAACATTCAATTTGAAATAAAGAAAATCATTGACATTATGTCCTTTTTCAGCACAAAGTCAACCTTAAAACACAGAGCCTCTCTCAGTTGTCCAAAACTTAATTCCCCTGCATTAAGAGTTTCAGCTATAAATATTTCAGATGATTTTTTACCAATCAAACAGCTTTGCATAACACTGCACCACACTCCTTAACACAATTACTGTATTTTCCGGGCTGTAAGGCGCACTTAAAAGCCTTTAATTTTCTCAAAAAACGAAAGTGCGTCTTATAATCCGGAGCACCTTATATATGTAAGAAGTCAAAATGTTTTAGTACGACTTTGGTAAACTATATTGCTGCACCGCTCGCAGCAATAAGACTCAGTTATAGTCTTGCAGGGCTCCGTGCACGGCGCGCGGTGTAGGCATTTATACTTGATGCTTACGTCTGTGCAGTATTATAAAGACAGGGAGCTGTTTTGTTTCGCTTAATAAGTGCGCCTTTTATATGACAAAAGTTCGAAAATGGACCATTCATTGACAGTGCGTCTTTTAATCCAGTGCGTCCTATAGTGCGGAAAATACGGTACTGATCACACAGATAAACTAAAATCAAACAGGACATGCAATATTGGAATTTACTTCTCTTTAAAAAATGTAGGTTTCATTTAAAAAAAAAGAAGTTCACTCTGACGACTTTTCTGTGATATAAAAAGATTAATAACCACCTTGTTAAAGATTTGTTAGCTACACTTGCTATTAGCCAGTCCTTTCACTGAAACCAGCTCACAGAAAAACTTTGGTTTTGCTTTTCATTTTTTTAATATCCTTTGGTCTGTCCACCCACAACCTCTTCACTTCCAGTTTTTCATCCGAAGACATGAAGGAAAATGGGTGAGAAATAAAATAATCCACCTTGTTTATGTTTATCTTGCTCGCCATCGCCTTTACTCAGTCTACAAAAAGCCACACTTACATACACTCGCGTTTGAGCCACGTTGTTGTCCGTCCACGCTCTTCGGCTGAAGCCTGAGGCCTTGGGCTGACCCTGGGCTGAACTAAATTAGCCCAAATGAGAAGCAAACCGAGGGGGCGGGACAAGACGCCTGTCAATCATTCTGTAGCAAGAAAGACATTCAATAAATGGGGCTGTGAAAAGTTTGCCCTTTGGAAAGATTCTGGAGTTTAATCAAAACTGTTTGGCACCAGTTTGGTTGTAAAATTAACAAACTGTGATACTGTATTTTAATTTGTGTTTATTTGGTGTTTTAACAAATTAATTGTAAACACCAGGGAGGGCTTAGCCCTACTAGCCTACTTATATCAGTCGTCCTTTCTCCAAATCCTATTCATTGTGCAAGATTTTTGCTTAAAACATGAGCATTAAGTGTTAGTCAGCCATGTTTGTTTGTTAGTAAAGAATCTCTTAAACCACTAGATGTTTTTTTTTTAAACTTTCAGAAAGTGTTTATTAGATTTATTTTTACATCCCCTTTTGGAGTCAATGCAATTCAAGATGGGCACCGAAGCCATTTGATCTCAGCAAACACAAAGATGGTTATAACTCAGTTAATTTCACAGATATTGAACTAAAATTTAACAGAGTAATGGTTGAGATTCACTTCCAACTTTTACTCTGAGCACAAACTGATCACGTAAGACCTGTTTTTAAAACTTTATCATTAATTAGACAATATCATTCTAAGTATAAACACAATATGTATGGTAAACGTGACTGATTTGAACTGAAATAGTTTTTAAAATAAATTGTCTTGTAAATTATTTGGAGTGTGAACTACACTCAACTCAGAAGTTCAGTTTTGGTTTGGGTAAATGAAACAAGTAAATTTTACAAAGAAACCCCAAATTAAAAGTTACATTTCTTTAAATATAGTATATGCTACACTGAGAAGTACCCTGTAGTCCTGAACAGTGCTGCTTTCCTAATCCCGCTCCTGCTGGATATATGGCTGGCATTACAAACAGCTTGTGTCATGTTTTCTTGTCTGCAAGTCCACATATGGTACGTATTCCTAAAATTGTGTAATGTGTAAAACATGTATCACATGCTCCTTCTTTGTTGATAACAGCAAAGAAATGTATCCAACTGTGAGGAAAATGTGTTTAAGATTCAAAGGTACCTAACTATCAGAGTGAAAGCTGATGTGTATTTTAGGACCACCTGCTTCCAACTGCAGCAACAATAGAACCGTCTGCTTACCAAAATTTGCATGTAGTTCTGCGTGACTCACGAGATCCCATCCTTAATGGAGTTATAACCTTCTGTTGATAGTGAACAAAACCCTTAAACATTTTAGTTGACAAGCAGAAAAGCAGACTTTTACAAAGGATAGCAAAGTGTATAAAAAGGTCAGTATTTTTCATAGCTCTATTCTTTGGAAACTTGATTGAAATTGTTCCCTACTTCCTGCTCCTTGTCCTTGCAGACAGGACTCATTTGGATGAAGTAACGAAAACCATCGGGGGAAATCATATCCCTGAGAAAGCCCAACCACACATAAAAGGTCACACTTGCAGACTTGTAGTCTTGTGGTCATAATTAAACTTTGACACAAATTTCTGTGTGGGCCCTGGAGTCCTAAAACCTTTAGGAAACCATAGGAGATGTATGAGCATAATGAGCAAATGCATTTATATTAACAATTTATGTGACTCTTTACTGCTCCATGTGCAAATTAACTGAAATGTCTTCATCCGTCAAATTATTTAATGCTAAGTCAGTATTTACATTGTTGTTACCTGTTTATATTTTCTCTTGTACATTTCTGAACTGTAACTACTTCCACATACTATCATCTATTTTAACCATTTATATATCAAAACGTTCAGCTCATTCAGGACATCATAGCAACTCTAGCTGTAACATAACAAAATGTAGAAAAAAGTGTATATTTTCCAGTTGCACTTTATATTTACAACATATTAGGTTTTGGATCAGCACAATTCAAGATGGCCACTATAGCTAATCAACATTGGCCAACACAAAAATATATTTAACTCATTCCCAAAACAAAATTCAAATGCTATACATTAAACAGCATCTTTGCAGAACTTAAGCATTAACTAACAGTGTCAGCACTGTTTGTCTGTTAACAAAATATCTCATGAAACACTGGACAGATTTTAATAAAACTTTTGGAAAGTAATAAATAAATTTTTATTGACGATTGACTAATTGTTCCAGTTTCCTCCCACAGACCAAAAACATGCATGCTAGGTTAATTGGTAACTCTAAATTGTCCCTAATTGTGAGTGAGAGTGTGAATGGTTGTTTGTCTTTGTGTCCCTGTGATGAACTGGAGACCTGTCTAAGGTGTCCCCACTTCTCAAACAGTGACTGCTGGAGATAGGCACCAGCTCCCTGCAACCCAGAAAGGAGAAGAAGGTAAAGAAGATAGATGGATGAATAAAATCAAGTTCTGCCTTAGTCAACACAAAGATGGATATACTTCCAGAGCTAACAGATCACATGAGCTCTTGCAAAATCAGAAAATCAAGCATAATGTCATTTACAAGGTTTGACAATTCTAACCCTTCTCGTCAAAAGATGATTTTAGTCAAACATCCCCTCAAGGAATGTTAGGCCTTTGATTTTATTTTCTAAGACGAGATGAGATTGGCCCCTGCTACTATTAAACGATCCTACTTGTCTGAGTTTTGCTTGTGTGATGTTATAAGCACATGGTTGTAAAGTTTGGACATGTTCCTAATTGTCAAACTATACTGGTTCAATAGGCTGTAACAGCTTCACACAGTTGAGACCTTTGTGTAAAAGAAGGTACAAGCAACATAACAAGGAATATTGTGCACCACAGAAAGGTTTGAAAACAGAAGGGTCTCTATGAGTGGATGTTGTTTCCTGTCTAACTTTGCATTTAATAAACGCTGTAAAATGGCACCATATGCCCTCACACACACACACATTGCATGGTTTTGTCCTTGTGTTTGGCAGCCGCTCAAAACAAACTCCCTCTAGATTTTTCCAGAGCCGACGTTGCCTGCTATCAGGCGATGCAGCTGCAGCGGAGGTTCCAATCTTTCATTGTAGCCTTTGGCTGAGAGGGCTAACATGTAAGTGAACAAATTAAACCAGGGGTCGTGAGCTAATGGTGTATTAAAAGGGGGAAAAAAGGTGATAGCTGGTCTTCACAAACACATTTTTCTCAGCCAAGTAAATTGTTTCTGTTCTTTCATTGAAAGTGGCACATGTGCAGAGTGACAAAACAGTGCAGCATAAATGATATTCAGTAGTTGTAATTAATAACATCTGAAATGTACATATATAGAAATGTACATGTTGTAAGATAAATATTCAGTAAAGCATGACAAATGAAGGAGAACCAAGAAAGATTAGTTTGTCAGTTTGTGTGCTCATACTTCTGATTCTTTTTGTTTGACTAAAAACAAGGAAAAACACAGGCCTAGATTTATTTTTTATCTATTTTAGTATTATCACTAACAGTGAAATCAGTGCACAGCTGTTGTTGAAGGGATATTCCTGCCATTTTGAAGTAGATTTCTGTGAAAAAATTATGAAGAAATAGTATCTTACATGTTGCATATAGATTTTTGAACAGTCTCAGTTTAGGGAAATGGAGTTTACATTTGACAGGACTGAACAGCCAGTCCAAAAATCTTCTTTGCTCCAAACTTCTATAGTAGTTCATGCAAATGCTAGTTTCTAAACCTTTATACCACTGTCTGTTTTGTATTCCAAAGTTACTTATGTGGAACAATTTGCTGATTTGTGCAAACAGTGGAAGCAACTAGCCAAAGCAACAGCCTGGGGTCAGTTCTAGTAAAAGATTTATTCTGTTTTTGAATAAATAACTGTTTTTGTGAAACTGAAGTTGTTTTTAGATGGCAGCAGTCCACTTTGTGGGTCCAATTGAATAAGCTTGTCAATATGATTTGTGCTGAACCACTTCCAAAGCAGATCACTGCTGTCTCAAAGCTACAATATTTCCAATTTCATAGTGGTTCATATGAAGAGCACTGCTTTCACCTTTACATCACCATCAGGTATGCATTATTTTGGCAGCAATCTAATGAAATTCCTGTCAAAATTATCCCCTGTCCTGAAAGTGCTACAGATAGCTGTTGTTGCTGCTATGCAGGCTTACAAATAACCATTGGATTCTAAGTAAATAACTGCTTGTTGCAAAATTAACAGTGCTGTAACGGTTTATAAAATATTATTTGCTAAAATTTTGAAGATTGGAGTTGTTTTGATCTATTTTACTCTTGACAGGTAAGATTATAATTCGTCATGTATTTGCCATGGAACCCCATTGTAAAATGGCTGAAATGCCTCTTTAAAGCCACTTAATCTTTACTCACGATGTTGCTGAACAAAGGTTTGTTGCTGTTGTACCAGGTAATCCCCCTTGGATAGGAAATAATCAAAAAGCAGACAGCAAGAATGTAAGTCATGCTGATGAAAGCTAACGCTCCTGAAAAAGGAGGACAAGCACAAACGGAGTCAGGGAACACATAAATATTCAGCTTATGGAAGAAATGGGTTAAAGGAATCACCAGGGAGGATAGAAGAAATGAGGCATTGCGATGTCAGGATATAATTGTTAACATGACAGAAAAAAAGGCCCTAATCTGAAACTTGGGGTTGTTGATGCTTTCAGAAGTGTCAAAGGGGGTTATCACGATTAATACAAGAAGCTGGACATGGTATCTGAGTGTGGATCCAGAATTGAACATGGTCTACTTACTATTAGGGGGAAAATGCATAAGCATTAAAGCACCATTTCTGTGTGTATGCTGATTCAGAATTCCCACTGTTTTCCTGGTTATTTGTACATTAACTACTTCTGAACACTGAATACTTCTGAATTTTAACTGTTAGGGTTCAGCTCTTTCAGGAATAGTGTGCTGTGCCTTTTATTCTTTGTACATAATATACTATTTGAATTATTTACCTTCATTTACAACATTGTCTACATAGAAATACATTGAGACCTCTTCAATTCCTTAATATTTATTCTTCCCTGAGATATACTTCAGCATGCTTGCTCTTTGGATCTCCTTGCTGCTGAAAAGTGCTATGAAAATAAATTTTACTTCACTTCATTCTATTTTTGTTTAGTTATGTTACTTTAAAAATGTAGTTATTGTCTTGATAATTTCAACTTTTAGCCATGGTTTTGTTCATTTTAGCTTTTAGCTATGGTTTTAGTAATTTTAGCTTTGTTTTTGCAAATTGTAACTTGTAGCTACAGTTTTGGTCATTTTAACGTTTACCTACAGTTTAGTTATTTTAGCTTTGAATTATTTGTATGCTGATTTCAACTTTTAAATGCTGCCTTGCTAAGTTTTGCTTTAGATACTGTTTTGAAAATTTTAACTTTTAGCAAAAAAAAAAAAATTAAATTGCTACTTATGGATGCCTTATTGTTCAGTTTAGTTTTTAATCCATGGTTTTTACAGATTTTAGCTTTTAGCTACTGTTCTGCTACTTTTGTGACTGTTTTGCTCATTTTACCTTTTAACTTTTTTGCTAAGGGGGGCATGGCAGTGCTGTGGTTAACGCTGTCACCTCGCAGCAAGAAGGTCACGGGTTTGCGTCCTGGCCTTTCTGAGTGGAGTTTACATGTTCTGCCTGTCCACTCATGGGTTTTCTCCAGGTACTCTGGTTTTCTCCCTCAGACCAAAACCATGTGCGTTAGGTTAGTTGGTAACTCTAAATTGCCGCTAGGTGTGAATGTGAATGTTTGTTCGTGTTATTTCTCTGTGTGTGGGCTTGTGAAAAGTGGGTAAAGAAGAGTGTGCTCAACCTTTTGGGAGCAGTGCTTCAAATAGTGTAGTTAAAATTTGCAAAAAGCTGAAAGAAAAATAAATGGAGATTGATGAGATTTTAGTAAAACTGTAAACGAAAAGCCAGCTTTCCTTGGAGCGCTATAACTCAGACACGCTCCATGGTAGAAATATCATTCAAAGTTTAAAGAGATCACAGAAAATAAATTTGTACAATAAAGATTAAAATTAGACTTTAGATGTCTGATTTGGCATTTTTATTTGTTTACCTTTATTTTATTTTATTTTATTTTTTAACAATCACAGTTTAAGTTCAATGCTTACCAATTTTCCACAGAATGTTCAAGTGACAGCTGATGTCACGCACAGTTTTGAGCTGTCTAAAATTTTTAAATTTTTTTCAAACTTATCTTTTTCCCGCAATTTTTTTGGTATATATAGTACATATAGAAGTTATACATCAAAACTTAAGCACTTTTGTTTTCTTTCACCCAGTGTTTCGCTCACTGCTATAGTATTCTTTCAAATCCCGCACACAATGCAGAGAACACAACCAAACTTCCACAGATTCTATTTTATTTTAGTTCAAAATACTCTTTTCAAAACAGGAAGTTAATGTTTTTTATTTTTTTAAACTTGTATTATCTCTACATAAAACACTGTAAAAATGTAAAAAAAAATGCACATGACTAATAATGTCTACTGCTGCTCAGAGTTCAAGAACTTTTAAAATCTGATTTATAGTTTTAATACAGCAACTGTTTGAGCCCTATTTTCAGTCTGTTTGTGCGACTCTCATTAACTTGGCAGTCATGGAGTGACAGACACAGGTGTGTGGTTACCATGGTGACCCAAAAAGTCACTGGAAGCAGCTTTAACATTTATTTTAATCTTGGTCCTCTTACATTTTTATGCAGTTCATTTATCAGATTGTAGACATTTTTTTCCAAACTGAGATCATTATAAGGTTATGTTGGAGTTTTGGGCAGTAGCTAAACCCTTTAAAATCTCCTTAGATCTAGTTCTACTGTGCTATTTTATCGAAGCTGACAAAGACAAATTAGTAGACTCAGGTTGTTGCGGCGTCAGAGCTGCACAGATAAATGTATAGAGTTCAGAAAAACAGAAACGAGTGGATGGACAGATTGAGATGGAAGGAGATCTTACTGTCAGAACTTGTCTGAAAAGCTGTGGTCTTGGCTCCTTCAGAGAGATGTTGATCACAGAGTGCGTGGCTGATGTGGGATCAAAGGCTTTGTCAGTCAAAGATCCTCGACTCTGTCTCCACAGAGCCTACAACAGGTACTCAGGGAGGCATCGACATGGAATAATTCATGACTGGAGAAGCAAACGGTCACTTTCTCTCCCTGGCCACAATGATATGGTATGTATGGAGTCAAAGGTCGCAGAGATTCTTGTTATCAGCCAATAGGCCCTCAGCTAGAAACAGCTGTTGTCTTTGGCTTGTTTTGTTTTTTTTATTATCTGTTACAATACTTAAAGTAGTGTAGGCAGTGTGGTGTTCTTTGTCAAGCAAACTACTGTAAAGTATAATTTTTAATTATTGCTTAAATATACAGGTGCTGGTCATAAAATTAGAATATCATGAAAAAGTAGATTGATTTCAGTAATTCCATTTAAAAAGTGAAACGTGTATATTATATTCATACATTACATACAAACTCATATATTTCAAATGTTTATTTCGTTTAATTTTGATGATTACAAATGACAACAAATGAAAATCTCAAATTCATCATATCAGAAAATTAGAATCTTGTGAAAAGGTTCAAAA
>NC_051436.1:18527781-18577938 GCF_001649575.2 Kryptolebias marmoratus
ATGCCACGCCGCATTGCTGCAGTAATACAGGCCAAAGGAGGCCCAACTAAATACTGAGTGCTGTACATGCTCATACTTTCCATGTTCATACTTTTCAGTTGGCCAACATTTCTATAAATCCTTTGTTTTTATTGGTCTTCAGTAATATTCTAATTTAAATATAATTAGAATAATCAATCTACTTTTTCATGATATTCTAATTTTCTGACCAGCACCTGTATTTCAATTAGAATTTTTAGTTTCTCTGTCCTCACATTTCCATATCAGCACTTTTAAAGGCCAGATTTGTTCAAGCACCTAAAATTGATTGAAGCAGCCACATTGTAAAGTATCTAATGAATTACTAAACAGATTTTAATGAAACTTTCACAAGGTAGTCATGGAATTTACACATGCAATTGGAGTAAACCTGATTCAAGATGGCCAACACTGCCAACTGACTCCAGAATACACAAAAAAGGCTACAACAGATTGAGTTACCCAGATATTGAGCTAGGATATGGTGTGGTAGCAGTTGTGCTTTGTTCCCAACACATACTTTAAGCTCAACATATTAATAAATTTACCAATATTTTGACCATTTTTGAAAAACTTAGTATCATTAAATTTACAACAGTTGCATCATAACAGTATTTAATGTTGTCTAAATAATTCCTTTTAAATTCCCTTTATGCCTAATTTTTATCAATGTCTATACTTTTTATATTTTATGCCTCTAGTCCTAAAGTTCATGAATTTTATGAATATATATATATCTTCCTCATTAACAGGTGTTTTTGTTTGTATTGTATCATTAATCAACTTCTTTTTTGGTATTGATTTACACTTTTGCAGTAGAAAATTATATTCAAATGCATTCATGGAGTCCTCTTTCCTTACCTTTTTATGTATTGGTTTATTATCCCAGTTGTCCTTCTTATAATTGCTATTTTATACCATTTAAAAACTGGCAAGTGGTCATTTATCTCAATAAATGTCCACTCTGTTTCATTGACTAGATCATTAGTGAGTACTATTTTATTTATGCAATTCATAGTATCACTTTTCTTAAATTATTTTTTTGTATACATGCTAATTTATTTTCAACCAGTTCTGTAAATATAAAGTAGAGGACCTTATGTTTAAGTGTTTTTGCCCTTAAAGCCACACTTTTCCTGCTTTTACAGGTTTTCTTTAAATAACAAGCGCAAAATCACTAAAACTGCATTTTTTTGTGTGCATCCTTTGCATTTACGATGATGTTTTTGACAGTCTGTGATGTTCTTACTGGAAAACCTCAGCTGTAGAAACACTGGACAATTTTTTCTCGTTTCTTAAAAATTGTGTTTAGTGTTGTTTAAGAATCTGCATATCATTGTTGAGAGTCCATTTCCTCTGTAATCATCATGAAATCGTTTCCTCTTTGACTCTTAAACACTTTACATAGTCCAAGACAACATCATGGAGGAAAAACGAAGTTTGTCAAAAACAAATAAAATTGAATGAGACTATTTGTATAAGAATGGATCACCATCCTCACACGAAATCAAACTTGCAGTCTATTCATAACAAAGCTGTCCACTAAATTTGATCAAATTGCAACATATTATTGGTGAAGGAGGTCTTCTACAAAAAGGTATGGTTTACAATATCCTTACATTACTCAGGTATGAAGCACAGATCTATTGTGTAATACTGGGATGTTGTCTGGAGAAAATCCTGAATTTTTCAGATACTCCAGCAACATATGGGATGATGATATTTTTGAGTCTCTTCTTCTTTTTCCTTTCTGTTCACAAGTACAGGATGTTGATCATCTCTCACATTCAGACTTTTTCTGTTTGTCTTATGGCTGGCAGGTTCTGATAGTCATAAACCTTGTCTCTGCTGAATAGGCTGGCAGCTCCAGAACCAAGCTGGAAAATCTACCGCTGGCCTGTAAAAAAAACTGATTTCAGAGTCAGTTTGTGGACTCTGCTTGTTCCCTTTACAACAACCCAGCACTAGTTAAGTGGGAAGTAATTGAATCAGAGTTTTGCTATCAGGCTGCTTTTTAATGTGCTGTTACTTGCACTGGTCTCCCCAGTATTACTGGGGAGTCTGGTTCATGAGTTGGGGGGTAGCAGGCGTGCAACCCATTCCCCAGTAATATTTAACAACTATGTTGCACATAGGTAACATGTAAAATCAGTAACTTATCACTCATACATGCAGACCTATTTCCTATCAACCACAGACAGTGTTGGGAATAGTTCCTCTTCAGCCAGACTGAATGGTCATCTCCATTCCTGATTTTACTTTTGAGCTATATGAGTCTAACTTTGTGTCAGTGTAATACTTTTATTTAGACTTCAGATGGTACTGGTTTAAAAATGTCTTACCTCACTGTGCTGGTAGCTGCAACAATGCTAACACTGCCAACAGGTAATAACTGCTTGTGCACACGTGGGAAAAGTGCTTTCTTTTGGCAAAAATGAAGTTGTATTGGCTCTGTCATTATGAAGATTTTCCACACTGGCTTATTTGTGTGTGTGTGTGTGTGTGTGTGTGTGTGTGTGTGTGTTATACAGTTTAACTGCTTCTTTAGCTCAGCTACTATTTAGCCCAGAGCTTTCAGTGTTTACAACTCTGGGCTGACTAATAAATCTGTACTGTTTTGTTTAATTCTATATCAGTACATATGACTGTTGTGGCATCTGTGACCTCTATTAAACTATGTTTGGCTCTGGCTGGGTGGTCTGTTAGCAAATCTTTTACCGTCCAACAACAGAGAAAACTGCAATTGGCTCTTGGGTGCCTTTAATTTCCAGGCCTGTACATCACAACAGATGCTGTGTTACAGCTGCTGTACAGCAGATGTATTGCCGCACAGCTGACACAACATGAAACCATAAAGAGTTTCGGATCAAGACCTAAGAAGGCCAGCAACTTGCAAACAGATTTTTTTTTTTTAAATATCTTGATTGGTCCTCCAATTGCTGATACAAGAAGTAGACATTTACAAAACCTTTCCTTTTAGCCCACAATTAGTCCAGTAATAAAATGGACATCCGTTTAGTTAAATACACTCACACTCAGTCTCACACACCTGTATATTAGCCTCAAGACAAAAGCAGCTTGAAAGAACTTGTGGATATTTTGCACTCCTAAATAGAGAGATTAATCACTTAAGGGTTTTACTCTATTCTGTTTGATTTATAGTCAGAAAAACATACAGCATAGTTTTAACAGTTAAACCCTCCCTGTGACCTTTGTGATAAATTGACCTGAAGTTACAAGGGCTTCTCTACATCTCTTCATCTCTCTCTCTCAAGAGAGGGCTTCAAGAGGGTTAAAAAATGACTTGCCATTCTTTTTCCATCTGCACAGCTGGATGCTGTCTCTCTGACTAGTGAGCCAACTTTACCAGGTTAGTTGAGTTAGACTGAAGAAACTCAAAGGTCAGGGAGCAGGGTGCACAATGTAGTCATTCTTTTTATTAGTAACTTTTCAGTTTGTCACTACAAAAGTAAAATAAAAATCAATAAACACTACATGCTGTGATCTTATTGCTGAGAGTGATGACATTTTTGAAATTGAAAAGTAGGGGAGTGAGAACCTAAGACTGGACCTCCACTTAAAGCAATGGGCAAGCAGCTGCTCCACCTTCTCCACCTGCTGAGAGACAACATGTTGGTCCACAGTCAGAAACCAGCAGCTGCTCCACCTTCTCCACTGAGCGGATCTATGTAAATACAGGTACAATATTTATAGATATATTTATACATAATAGATATGTCATTAAAAATGACATTTTCTATTTTACCATGTGTATAGAATTATAAAAACTTTTCATTTTGTTTGTTTGTATTTTGCTCAGAAACAATGGGAAACAGATGTTGCTGAAGTACATCAAAAGTTAAATGCATAAATAAAAAAAAGGCAGTTAAGTGAGGAGAGAACTGACTGCCATATTGGTTCTTGACAGGACATTTTCTCATGTTATTCATTTCAATATATTTTTTTTTCTATTCTATCATAATTTGTAGACATGAGGAAATTCAGAAAGTAAGATCAATGTAAATAGAGAAACGAGGGAAAAAGAAAAGAAAAAAAAACATGTATCACTAACTATGAGAGGATAAAAGCATGGATTGCATATCACCCTCAAGGGTAATGTGAAATCAGCACTTTACATTTTGATGCAGTTTGAAACAGCGTGGAGGGCACGTTCTTAATGAGTTCATAGGTAGATGGCATTTGACCTGACTTGTGACATGTTCCTTCTCTGCCTTACTTTCACAAATTACTTGTAGGAGGCAAATAAAGGTGACTCAACACCACATCTATTTGGTGATCTACAAGCTTTGCAGAACAATCATGTAAAGTTCTACCATTTTATATAATACACTCTTTGTATATATAATCATATATCAACGATCTTCATTAACTGTGCTGCTTTGTTGCCCACCGCTGAAGCACAAGTGCGAGTATGTTTATGTCTGTGTCTTTGTGTTTACTTGTCTACTGTCTTAGCAAAATGATGAAACACTGGATGGATTTTAATGAAACTCTCAGGGGGAATTTATTGGCTGTACATCTACAAATGATTATCTTTTGAAGTCCCAGCCCTTGTCAAGGTGGCTACCACTGCTAAGCAAGCTTAAAAAACATTGAGCTAAAGTCTGGTCTGGTCAAAGTTGAACGCCATCCCCAACTCATACTCCAGGTTCTAACTGACAGATCTGTTTTTTAAACACTGCCATTAACTGGAGTAGTCGACTATAATTGTCTGTTAACAAAATATCTTTTCAAAAAGTATTCATTAGATGTACACCTACAACTGAATACCTTTTGGCATCACCCCAATTCAAGATGGCTGTAACAGCTAATCGACCTTAACCAACACAAAATTATCTAACTCAGTCAAATTTGAACATGTAAATATACTTCAATATTGTTCTTCTTTTGTTTGATTTTTGTTTTTTTTTTATTTATTTTCTTTGTGTATAACATTGTTTATAATTTTACTACACTATGTTCAATAAAGTTAAAGTTAAACATTACACATATCGAGCTAAAACATGGTGTGGTAGTTGCTGAGAGTCACTCGCACCATCTATTATGAGTACTACACATCGCACAACATCTTTTCTTAAAATTCTGTCACTAACTGTTAGAGTCAACAGGGTGTCTGTTAGCAAAATATCTCATACTACTTAGCAGATTTTCAAAAAACTCAAAAACTGATGATTAGGTGCACATCTACAACTCATTATGTTTTGGACTCAATTTCCAAATTCAAGATGGCCGTCAAAACTAATCTGCCTTAGCAAGTGCATAAATGACTATAACTCAGTCAGTTTTAAAAGATCTGCTGTGGCAGTAGCTAAGATTTATCCTCAACACATACTACAAGAGCTGCCATATCTTCTGAGATCTCTCATAAGATCACATATAACTTCATTTGCAAAGTTTGAACAAAGCAGCTACAACTTCATCAATTCCCACTGTAAGATGATCTTTGTTTAAAATTCTGTCATGAAATGTGGCAGGTTATTTGCATTCATTAAAGGATTGCAATGCCTTTAATTAAAATGGCTTCTAAAAAAAAATCACTAAAATTTTTCATTATCTTATCATCATGATCTTTTGCAAAACATCTCATTGAATTCCTTCAATGAAAAAATGAATTTTAAGTTTTGTAAGCAAAAGTACAGAATCACCTTTTTACTCCATTCCTCTCCAGGTTCATTGTTTGTTTTTGTTTTTTTTTAATATAACCTGTATGAATCTTCAAATAGTCCTACGTAGACCAACCTGCTTATGGTTGAGTTTATGAGGACACTATCATGAAGATTTAAGATGGAGCTTTTAGGGCTGTTGACAACACGGTGGAGGAGTTGGAGCTCTGGCAGGGGCGATGACTGTAATAAATTAAAACATAGGGGTTGTGAGTTATAGCCTACATGGTTGTTAATGCTGTTGTCTCCTAGTAGGATGGGTGTAGGTTTGACTCTCAGCTTACAAGCAGCATTACTGAATGTATGAGATCATATATGCACCAACACGGACCTGATCAGCCTCATAGTAATCACTTTTGCCCCAAGTGATAATTATTTTTTATCTTGTTTGTCCACCTGAAAGATAACCTTTTCATTTATTGGCCAGTTGCTCATCTGCTTCTGCTGCTCTTCCTGGCTTTAATTAAAGCTGTGATTGCGCACACAGACTCTTCTTTCATCACCTCTAATCTTTCTCTTTCAACATGCTCACTGTCTCCTGTTCAATTAACTGAACTGGTTGTTATAGAGGCGTATTTGTTAAAGTGCACCTTGAAAGGTAAATGGAGTTGAAAATTCATATGAGCATAGTGATTTCTGCTCTTATTGCATTGAGATTCGACGCTAGATGGACAGACTGGAATTAGCGTGTCACACATCAAACTTTCCAAACATAATCATCTGTTGGATCGAAAGTTGTGGTGAGAAAATGCCTCTAAAAATTTTAGAGGAAGCTCCAACAGCAAAATAATGTATCTTGTTATTTTTGCATTTAAAAGAAGGCAGTTACCTCAATTCAGATCTTTTTCAAGTGTAATTATTATCTAAAGTCATATAAACAGAAACAATTAGGATATTAAAAACAATTCCTCTTATTAGTGAATAAGTATAATTGAATAAGTGAGTAAGAGTGGCATGAAAACTACAGCAGGTTCAACGAGCACAGCCGTATCCATGTAAACATGTTTTTTTTCTTGTTGTTTAGCCTCAATAAATATTGAAAACACACTAATGTTTCCAGAGATTGTTTACATGTAAACAGGGTCTTAGTCTGTTTATAGCTTTTGTTTTTATTGTATTCATTGATTTTTATTTGTGATTACTGTATTTTTTGATGACTGTGGTCAACTTTGTTGTTTTTATTTATGCTATGGAAATAAAATTGACATTGGCAAACTCAACTTTGCCAAATACTAATTTTATATTTAGGTATAAATATGAATTTCCTTAGCTGCTGAGAGTAGATATTATAACTAGACAGCAAAAATTTGAACCAGTAATTCTTAGAATTTAAACTTTAAATTTTATGTTATCAGGCAACATAAATGTTTGTGGATAAAATGCATGTTTAAATACCAACATTAAAGTAATAAGATAAAATAGCTTTTTTGTTTGTTTTTCTTTTTCATCAGTGAAAAAAAAAAAAAAATTGTTGGGTTTGAACATGTGCACTAAAATCATGTTTTTGTGATTTTCATGTTTTCATGATTTTAGTCTCCTCTCCTAGCTTCTATTTTCTCAGGGTACATTAACACAGCAGAGTCCTCCAAACACTCTTTGAAGAACTCCCCATCACAGAACAGCTTACTGTTCTTTGCTGTTTTGTGCAATATCACAAAACTAGTCTTGACTGCTCCATTCCTGAATGTTTAAATCTTGGTATAAAATAAAATAAAATAAAATAAAGGTCTTATTGTTTTTTACAGTTTGGGCAGTGAAGTTTCTGATGCATGCTCTGTAAAGCTATGTGTGGTAAGTCTAATAGTGCTGATGTAATTTACACTTCTTAAAAACCATCAACTTGTGCTTCACAAACTAAAAACACATCTTTGCCACTTACTTTAGTAATAAATACTTAAAAGTCTACATCTTGTTAAAAACTGCACATTCTGTATCAGTCTTTGAACTTTTACAATGTGCTGACATCACGATATCTCAAACCTCTCTCAAACCCTGCAGTCCAATGGATCGACTCTTGATGTTGCAGGTAAATGACCACTCACCTACAAAATAAAAACACTGTACAAAACCAGATGAGAAATAAAAGCAAACATTTTGAATTTAAGTGCAGAATGATTTATGTTTGGTTTTTAATTGATATCCTGCGAGCTGGATAGAGAGGGCCTCCATCAGCAAGACACTAATGAGCCTCTATTGTGAAGAGAGTGATATAATCTGCATGTGAATCTAGCTTACATGACATCCCAGCTTTAAATTCTTGAACCCCACACTTTCTGCTTTTTGAATTGAGAAAGCTCCTCGGATGAAAAGCGAAATGTCTTTAGCTACAAACCAGATGTCCAGTTGTTTTTGTTTTTTACCCTTTTTTGGATTTACAATGTTCTGAATGACTGAGAAGCCATGCCAGCACAATGACTCTTTGCTTTAGGTGGAGGAGTTCAAATATCTTGGTTTCTTATTTCTAAGCGATGGTAGGAATCAGGGCTTTGACAGCAGTTTATTCACTCTGGCCTGTGGTGGTGAAGAAGGAGCTGAGCAGAAACTCTTTAATAACCAGTCCATGTAAGTTCCAACCCTCACCTGTGATCATGAAATTTGTATCATTATCAAAACAGGAAGAACACAGCAAGCATTTGAATTGAGTTTCCTATGTAGGATGGCCCAACTCAGCTGTAGAGATGAGCTCAGGAGGAACTTGAAGTTGAGCTGGTGCTCATCTGCATTGAAAAATGATAGCTGAGGCAGTTTGAGTTGATCAGATTGTCTTCTTTATGTCTGTTTTTGGAAGATTTTTAGGCATGTTTAACTAGAGTTCCAGGGAAGACCTTGATCCCAAAGGTTTGATTACAAACCCCTTTCTTCAAGATCCCCTAGGTGGAGCTGGAGAGATGGATGTCTAGGTTTCCCTGCTGGGCATTCTACCTCCATGACACAACCTCATATAAGTAGATAATTAGAATGTTTACAACAGATAATTCCATTCAAATTCATTGGGAAAGAAAGCTAACATTTGTTCTGCTGCAGTAGGAAGATAAAGGGGATTTGTTTTGCTTAAAAAGATGTTGGTGCTTCTCTGTCGTGTTTGGACTTTGTCAAGGTCAGTGTTTGTTCAGAGAAGCTGTAGTGGGTTTCCTGTGGTGGACAGTCTGCATACCACATGGTGATTACATTCTGCTGCTTTAAAAATTGCCTCGTTTAGCTGAAGCTCCCGGGGTAGTTCTGAGCAAAACTGACAATTTTGTTTTTATTTTGTTGGCTTCTAGTTTTATCATAAAGGTTGTGAAGAGCTGTAACATGCAACTATGTTTTACAGAAAGGGGCCGCTGCAATTTTTTTTATGATGCCCACTCTTAGTCTCTACATACATAAAAAAAAGTCAAATTGCTGTCATGGATTTAACTAAGCATGGGGCGAGATGAGATTTTGACGGCATGATAAACTTGGATTATAAATTGGTGTAGATTCTCAGTCATCTTGGACATTGTAAATCCAAAAAAGGTAAAAAAAAAAAACAAAAACAATCGGACTTGTATTTTGTAGCTGAAGTCGTTTTGCTTCTCATTTGGGGAGCTTTTTTTGAATTGAGATAGCTCCTTGGATGAGAGACGAAACGTATTCAGCTACAGAATACAAGTCCAGTTGTTTTTGTTTTTGACATTTTTGCAGTTTGAATTATTAGTCTTTGTAGCGAGCTTGCAGTCCACTGCATATATCACATGCTATCAGTTTTGTTGTTCTGATAACTGATCTTTTTCAGAAGAATCAAAACTTTCAAAATCATCTTCCTCACTGTTCTTGAGAACGATGACAATGGTCTCTTGCTGTATGTACTCCGGAAGCTTCTGCTTGCTTTCCGTCAAGATGGAAAATGTGTATTTTTTGGCTCATAACTCCCATAGTGAGCGACATAGGACTTTATCAACAAACATGAGAAGTAAGCTGAGAACTTATCAACAGTTAGTTCTATGTTACTATGTTGTACAGCAGTGGAGATATAGGTGGAAATTATAGGATTTTTTACATTTTTTGTGCAAGCATTTCACCTATCCATTGAAGGTATAAAAAACAGAGAAGTGTTGCTTCTCTGGCATACAAGCAATTACTGATAGGGATATTCACTAGATAAAGTGTACAACCAACCAACCACATCTTTTATTTAACAAGAATAAAAGTTGTAGTTCCCCCCTCAGCCACTGTACTAATCTGAATGATGACAACAGGTATGGTGGGGGATGGGGTGGGGAGATATACCCTGTCTATGATCTCAATTTTCAACATTTAAACCATAATGGAATGATGGAAAAATTCAGTGGGTTTGACACTGTGACTTTTAAATATTGTGTTTAGGTTGAATCTTACAAAATATGAGACTGATCATAGAGTTCAACAGATATTATAGAATAATTATAAAATCTAAAATGTGATTGGTCAGCAGATTGTGTTGTATCCAACAAAACTAGGATGAACATTATTTGATATGGTCTGTGTTTTTCAACCTTGCTAGTCTGTATAGCTGTCTACCACATTGCTGTCAGAAGAAGCCACACTTGAATGTATATGCAGGTTATTTCCTGAAATATCAAAGTCCCATGAGTATCACTATCTTGAGTACACATATAGGAAAATAAATCTGTTTTAAATTTCTAGAATTATGCAGGGAAGTAGGCTACGTACTTATAGGTCAAAAAATATAAAATAACATCAGGGGTGCATGATATATCAAAAAAACTGTCACTGCCTAAATTTCCCAAAATTGATTTAGATGATAATGCTCAAGATGTTGAAACACCCAGAGAGTGTTGTGAAAGTCCTAACAAAACAAAAAGAGGAGAGCTAGAATATTTTATTTATCACAACTTATACTATATCGCTAGTTGCAATATCTCAATTGTTTGCTTTTTAAATATTGTGTTGCTCTGATTAACAGTTGTGTTTGTATTTGGCTTGTGATATATTAAAAAAAAGTAATCATACTTGTTTGCTTATTAAATCGTGGATGATATGTTTGCCATTTCCCCAGAAAGCAGTTGTACCAATCTGTTCCAAAGTGTGTTTTAAAATTAGGGTAAATATCTCTTGATTATGTTCTGCATCACTAAAGCTATAAACTTACCTCTTCAGTCGTGGAGCATTAACACTTCTTCTCTTTAATCTCTTTTGTTGCCTTGTTTAGTGTCCATTTTTATGTATGTCTTTCATCATGTTTTAAACATTGCCAGAAAATGGAGTCAGAATAAGGATTTGAGAGATTGCCAAAAAAAAAAAAAAAAAAGGAAAGGCAACAGAGTGAAAATAGACAAGCAGAGCAGTGGTGAAAAGGATTATGGAATAGTGTGCTATTGTTAGTCGGGAACGTCAGAGTGCATGTGTGTATAATCCAGTTGGGGAAGGAAAAGGCGCACTGAGCAATGCAAACTGTTATTGACAGCAGTCCTTGGGCTTAATGTTGTGCTTACTCACTCTCTTCTTCTTTCCCGTTTACCCCTTGTAGACAAAAATTATTGTTAGCAAAGCTGTGGCTTTTAGAAGAATCGTTTAGCTCCCCTTTTTTTCTGAACATGAATTATTCAACAAAACAAACTATTTATTGAAAAATATTCAGAATAGTTTGTATTGAGACATATTTAAATTGTCTTTTTGTTTATTATAAATAATAAAGGCCTAGCATTCATTGAAGGAATGCATATCACCCGCTGCCTTTCATGTTCTAAACTCAGGTCATTTTATGGTGAGAGATGACAAAGTTATTGCCGTTTTGGTCACAATAACATTTTGCCCAATCTCATGCAATATTGTGAGATATTGTGGCATGTTCACACTCAGACCTGACACACACTTGCTTTCAGCTACTATCACATCAAATTATAGGTCATTAGCTGTAAAATTACCTGAGTTATAGCTATTTTTGTGTTGTCTAAGTTTGATTAGGTGTGGTGGCCATCTTGAATTGGGTTGACTCCAAAAGTTAATCAGTTATAGGTGTATATCCAATGACTTCTTTCTGAGGTTGACTTCAAGAGTTTATCACAAAGTTTTAAGGCAAAAATGTCGCACAATATGTAGTAATCTGAATGTGTTAGGGCCAATGTTGGGGGCACCCAAAGTTATTCACTTGTAGATGTCAATCAGTCGAATGATTTCTAAAGTTTCATTAAAATCTATCTACTGGTGTATGAGAATATTTGCTACCATGACAAACAAACAGACAGATAAGGGTAAAAAAAACATCGCCCTTTTGCCTTAGGAGCTAAATATGACACATGCACACTCTGGTGTTACACATCAGCATTGCCCTTGGCTAATCTATTTGTTATCATTTTGGCAAAGCCAGAGGTTGAAGGTTAATGAAACATTTGAAAGTACAAGCTCTGACCTAATGCCCAAAGGTGCTGTTCAGTGCACTCAAAATGCATTTTGTTAGTTTTAGTGTGCATTATGCTCCTGGCAGGCAGACTATACATAGGTTCATGGCCCTGCTTTATAGCCTCCAGTCAGAGCACTTTGCCTCGTTAAAAGATCCCTGCTTAATTATTAATCAGCTTCAAAGGCAATCATCAGTCAATTGAGCAGCTCCTTCAGCTTGATACCGGTGGAAGCTACAACATCCATAAAGCCATATTTTCTTCCTTCTTTAATTTGTTCTCAGTGCTTCTTACTAACACTTCCACTGACTGAAAAATCAAAAAGATATTATGTCGAAACTAAGAAATAGCATTTTTCTGTGACAATGAAGTGTGAATGCTTAGAACTGAATGACTGTGGTGAAACTATCTGAAGAAGATGAAACTGAGGTGTCAAAGCTAACACAAGCAGAAAACAATCTAACAGCTAAACATTAGCTAAACCAAATCTAACAAAACACTAGGTAAAAGTAGCAGAACCCTGGCTAACAGCTAAGTGTATCAAAATGGTAGTGAAAACCTGAAAGCAGCAGAATGGTAACTAAAAGCTAAAGGCAGCAGAGTGGTAGTTAAAAACTAAAAGTAGCATAGGAAGACAAAAAAAATAAAAATGCTGAAACAGATTTCTTCAGAAGACGACTAGGGCCACAGTAAAGAGATCCCAATATTGCTCTACAGGGAAAATATTTGTAAAGAGTAAATGTTTGGAAAAAGTATAAAAGTTGCAAAAACCAAAACTCATAGCACCCATCTCCAGCTGAACGTTTTGATATGTGAATGGCTAAAATAGCAAGAAGTAGTTAGATTGTAACAAAAGTAAAAAATAAGTGTTTTGTTTTGTCTACATTAACAAATACTTAATGAAGCATAAATAGTCTTCACTTGAGAATGGTTCACAAAAAGACTTAACTAACTGCTAGCAGCTGTCTTAATTATTAATGCACTGCAGGACAAGTATATAGTAAGTTCAAACATTCGATAACCATTAATACATGTCTAACACATGGTGTTAAAGTATATTTATATGACCATTGACATGCACACAGTATATAGAATAGTTAATTCATAAGTTATTAAGCAAGAAACATTGAGTATGTTGGTTTTGGAAGTAATTAGCCTTTATGGGTAAAGCATTAACAAATGTGTTAATAAAGGTGTTGATTTATAGCGTATTAAGAATGAATCATCCTTATTTAATAATGTTTTTTAAGCTTAATTAATCATTCTTATAAAGTGCTACCAAACAAACAAACAAACAGGAACATATCAGTGTAAATGCTGAATCAGCATTCAGACTAAGTAATGTCAACTCTCATTGTGTTTTAATACAATCTGGTTTTCTCACACTTTAAATAGTAAGTTCTTTCAGCTACTCCCTTCTTCAGGAGTTGCCACAGTGAGCAAATACGCACAAATTATTTGTCAATTGTTTTTTTACGCTGAATGCCCTTCCTGTTGCAACCTGGGCTTGAATCTGAAGCTTCAGGATTACAAGACTGCGGCACTGACCACCAAGCCAAGCCACCGCAGACCCATTTGCTCACACTTTAAATAATGGAGGTTAATAAGGGCTGTTCCTGATCTGTGAGTTTCTCCTCGGTATAGGAGAAAAAACAATATTGTTGATGATAGATGATGAAGAGCTCCTGCTGGACTGTTGCTTTGCTGTCAGCTCTGACCCTTGGCTGAATGCCAGCATTATCTGTGTGTTCCTCAACTCTGGGTTTCCTCAGCAGTGCAGACCAGACAGCTCTACTGCTGACTATTCACATCTTGTTATATCAGCCCCCTAAATACCCCAGTCATTTCCTCTCCTTTGTTGTTGATTTTCTCTTAAGCACCTGCAAAGACAAATGATGGTAATTTCTTTCCACAGATAACATCACATTTTACAGTATGGTCAATGTTTTCCACATAAGCACACAAACCATATACCAAATAAAGTCTGATCTGTGACAATCTTTATATTCAGTATTCTACAGAGGTGTAAGCACTGTGGTAGCTCATTGGTCAGTGCTGAAGCCAACCCATGACAATTATGCCTTTGAGGTATTTTGCTAAGTTAAATAATAACACAGCAGCAACAGTTGTCATCATTGTCTTCCACTTATCTAGGTTTGGGTCATGGGACTGCAACCTTACCATAGAAGCTCAGACTGTTGTCTCCCCAGCCACTTCCACCAGTTCCTTTGCATGGACCCCAAGGTATTTCCAGGCCAGTTGAAAGGTATAATCCCTCCAGTGTTTTTGACCTGAGCTCTATTCCCGGAACAGAACATGCCCAAACCACCATTAGGAAGCATCCTAACTAAATGTCAGAATTGCCTCAACTGACATGTATTAGCAGTGGTTCTACTCTGAGCACCAGTCAAGTGCCCAAGTGCATCACCCTAAAAAGCTAAGCCCAGCTACCTTGTGGTTAAGCCTATGACTATAGATGAGAGTTAAAATATAGATCGCCTAGTAAATCAAAAGCTTCACAATCTGGTTTACCTGTCTCTTTACTACAACAAATTGGTTGATCGCCAATTCACTGCAGATGCTGCCCCAACCCACGTCATTTTTCTGCTCCCTCCTTCCCTCACTCATGAACAAGACCCCTTGAGGTGAAACCTCTCCCCTAATCAAGAGTGGGCAGTCCACCCTTTTCAGCTGAGAACCAAGGATTAGATTTGTAGGGGCAGATCCCCATCCCAGCAAAAACCTTTCTAGCAAAAACTGGAGGTCATAGTTTGATTAGGCTAAGAGGACCATATCATCCACAAAAAGCAGAGTCAAGATCCTCTCACCACCACACTTGACATCTTCCACCCTACGGCTGCGCCTAGACATTCTGTCCATAAAAGTTATGAATAGAACTTGTGACAATTGGCAGCCCTGGAGGAGTTTTACCTTCACCAGGAACAGGCTAAATACACAAATCAAACTCAAGCTCTTTTGTTACATGGACTGAATGGCCTTTAGAAAGAGGCCATTTATTATATTCCCCAGTAACACCCCTCATAAGATGCCCCCGAGGACACTGTCATAAGCCTTCTTCAGATCTACAAAACACGTGGGCTGGTTTGGCAAACTCCCATGCTCCCTCTAGTCCCTAGTGAGGGTAAAGAACTGGTCCACAGTTGTAACAATCAATATGTGAAAAGGTTAAACTAGCTTTACAGCTCAAGGACGTGATGTAGTGATGACATACTGTCTGTGCAACCATCTAGCCGTGGGATCGCAAGCTTAAATGACAATAAACAATTAGTGATTTATGAATGGTCAAAGGCAGATGAAAGACTGACTGGTCTTTGTGATCATTTTGTCCCCATTTTGTGAGAGTGCTTAATGTTGGCACTTTCTTACAACCACATATCTCAATATACTATAGGAATGCAAAAACTATCTAACAGTATGATCGGGCAATAAAACAGCTTAAAAATGTTCTCTTTTTCTTGTCTGTACAAAAGACCTTACCTGTATTTTATTTAAACTAACTGAATCATAAGTTGTCATGTAGCTCAAAGGATATCTTCAAAGGGGAGAATGATTTATTCATAACTGCATTCACCAGATAACCTCTAAATTGAGTAGGTCTTAGCATTTGTGTCTCACCTTCCAAATAAATAAAACAATATGTAGAGTCAAATTTGTCAATCCATATATTTTTTACAAATGTTCAAATTTATTTTAACCTTGTAGCTGTCAAAACTCAATGACTTTGTCAGAATATGATTGAACATGCTAGAATCTAACTACAACTGGAAAAAATAAGAAAAAAAAAAAAAACACATTTGAGTAGGAGGGAGCAGATATACAACTTCTTGGGATCAAAACTGCCTCACTTTAAGCCATCACAGCCTTCACAGGCAGCCAATTTGGCTTAGAATACCTTTCACAGTTTGCAACCAGCATTTGTGTGTATATTTCCTAGTGAGGCTTTGGGTCATCTAGCTACAGGGCTTCTCTAACCTAGAACTGAAATTTTATGGCAGAAAGTCTGTGTTTGTGCTTCCAAGACTCTGAGCTGCAGAAAACACATGCTTTAGGCTTTGGGCACAAAGGGTTATCTTCCAATAAAAAGGAAGGAAAAATGTTTAACCACCAACACAAATCAACCTCCTGTTGGGAAAAAAAAAAAAAAATCAGCACATTTTTTTTTTTTTTTCTGTGACTGTTCATTGTAAGTGTATTTCTGGGACCCGTTGGGTGTAGTGGGACATCTAAACTGTGAGGGTTAAAACATATTTCCTACTGGTCCCTAAGCAACAATGATTTTCAAGTATGCATGTGATCCGAATATAAGTATCTATTTATTGATGCATCGTAAAATAAGCTAATGCAAGCTGGTCTTGGGAGTTCTGTCTATAGAAGAAAGAGCTGAAGAGGCAGTCATTTTGTTTATTTGTAATTTCCAGCTAAATTTTGGCATTGGGACACAAAATAGACAGAAGAAGTACAATCCTCTTGTTTTTTAAAGGACAAAAAGTTCAAATATTTAAACAATTAATTATAATGCCATTGTGTTTTTAGATCCCGTTTGGTTAAATATACTTCAAAAGGAGGAGTGTTCATTTTTGAAACAATATTTTACCAAATAGTTATCAATAGTTAGTACCTTTTTAGCCATGACATCAGTCAGAAAACATGGAGTATGGAGAAAGAGGCAGTCTTCAACCCAGGCTATGGATAGCCGAACGGGGGCCAGTATTATATTCTACAGCTCAATCTCAAAAAGTATAAAAGCTCCAGCTTGGATATTTACACATACTGAATCTTGACAGGTAGACAGACATTTTGATGTATATTATGTCAGTGTGGCTTACAATTTCAATAAGTGGAAATGGTTTGAAAACATGTACAAAATGAGACATTAGCAACTTGAGCAGGTTGTTTACATCCATAAGCTGGCAACTTAACCAAGCAGTCTATTCTGTGTCTGAGGAATTATAGATATATATTTCAGTGTCAAATTTATTTCCTTCAACTAAAATATGTTTGTTAGAGGGCCCAGAAATGATATGTGACAGATCTTTTTCTTACCTGAAAGTTTGCTCTCACTCCGTGAGATTTCTAAGGAGTTGCGCAGCACCGAGTCACTTCTGTTTTTTCCCAGTTTTCAGACAATATTTATGCACAGCAGGGCCACCTAGTGCATATAATCAGTGTTATACCGACTATTCAGTGAGGTGAATGAGAATAAACAGCCAAGTTTTAAATACAACAATTCAGCAGCAAAAGAAAAGTAAATCACACAGTTACAATGCAAGGTAAACGTTTAATATGAGCTAATGTAGCATTCTTTCACACAAGTATGGTATTTTTGAGAATTTTTTTTTTTTTTAAAAGCCTGAAAAACTATTAAAAATGGGCCTTCATTTGGCTATATTGCATTTACACTGTTCTTTTTATGCTACAGGCATTAGCAAAGTTTGAGAACGTGAATATGATAATATACAATTGCTTTTTTTGAGAACTAGTAGATTTTTACTAAATATTGGCACTCAGTATGTGTTTTTGCAGTTTATACCCTGCTTATTGCTGGGTAAGAACAGCAATGAGCAAAAATATACATGTTTTTTAACAAGTACATTTTTCCCGTAGTTGCAAAGTTCTGCACCTACCTTAACCAACACTGAACGCAGAATGTTGCGACAATAAATACAAAATAATTTGTGATACACATCTTCACTTTTAGTTGTTCCCACCCCTGTTTTTTATTGTGCATGTTGAAACTGAGTCTTCAAAAAAATAAATTGAAAATAAAAATAATAAAAGTCATAAATATGTAACAAAAACAATAATTCATTAAAGATGTCACGGTACAAAGACATGACTCATATCCTCATTGTTAAGGTTCAATATGTTATTGGTACAGCCAGGGGTTATTGCATTAATGATTAAGCTTAGAATTGTGCCTACTGGTTTTTTTTTTTTTCAACTTTAGCTTGTACTTTGTTAAAAAGGAATAGCAGAAGTATGTTGCTGTTGTTGGTTAAAATATAAATGGTGTTCTATACCTTTTAGCATGTGTGTTATCACAAGTTAAGTATGGTCACATCTCACTACCGTGCCAATAAATTTTCTTTAGAGTGAGAACTGTTGGCATTTGTCTAATTGTCTGCCCATCTTTGTTCTTCACTGCAGTTGTGTTTTGTGCATATCCTTGTATGAGTGTAGCGTCCTTTGCTAATTTTCTAAAGCTCCAGAAGGGAATTAAATTTAGTTTTCTACACTAAAATTCCCTATCTTACAGTATTTTAGAAGAACTTTTTTTTTTCCATTTTGTATCAATGCATGCCAAATTAGAAGACTGAAAATATGCTAAATTATTACATGCACCAATACACCACTATTATTGTTTTGGGTAATCTCAGTCTCATTCTCAACAAAGACCTGTTTCAAAAAAACAAGATATTTTTAGTTTTCCACACTTGATGTGCATTAAAGCAAATGAACACAATGTTAGTTCTGGTATTTTATATTTGTCCTTACTTTAGTAATCACTTAAAATAATCAGTTGCTTCTGCCTTCAGAAGCAACTTGGCAACTGTCAGTTCTCAAGAATAGTCACAAGATTCCTAATAATTTTTAAATGACCAGTGTTGTGTTTTATTTTGGTCATTCAAATTAATGATCATTGTCTCTGGCCATGAGCAACATGCATACATGAACAGCCGAAGGAGAGTTTTATCTGTCAGGACAATGAAAACATTCTGGTCTTTCCCAGTTTCTAAAATTATTTAAATATAACCTTAAGTGTACAAAAACAATAGATATACAATATATATAGCTATCCTGTGATGGACTGGTGACATATTCACAAAAGCTGTGTCTGAAAACTTAAGTGGGCCCCATGGTTCAATAATTTGTAGAACCACCTTTAGATGCAACAAGTTGTAGGTGTTTTTGTATGACTACTACCATGTCACTGTCAATTCATTGAGATTTACAGACATTTGTTTCTGCACTGCTCTCTTAAGGTCCCACCACAGCATTTCACTCAGGTCTATAGCATCTTAGATGGAGTTTTTATGGAGTTTTTTTTTTTTTTTGCAATTTCTCTGAGCATTGCATGGTCTGACAGTGTGGTGAATTTTCTTGGACGTCCATTCCTGTGAGGATTGGCAGCTGTCTTAAATGTTTTCCACTCGTGATTAATCTTACGCACTGTAAAATGATGGACTCAGAATGGTTTGTAAATGGCCCTAAAAACATCCTGGATTCATGGGCAGCAACAGTCACTTCTCAAAGGTCATTACCAATGTCTTTCATCCTTGGCATTGTATTAACACACTTGTATGCTCGAGAGCAGCAAACTGCCAAAACTCCTGCTTTTATAGAGGTGGTTCCACTGATGATGATCAGGTAATCATTTGATCAGCAGTTCCTGGGTGCTACTTTTCTTCCTAACTTTTATGAAAGCAGCAATGGTGGGCTTAGCTTTTCACACACAGCACTTTCATGTTGGCTTCATTTTTGTTTAATAATGACACGGTGGAATCTCTTGTGTGTTTGTATGCACTAGATCTGAATAATTTTAGAACATGGTAAAGACCAGATCATTTTTTGATGATATGCAAAACCCTAGAACTGACAGAGTTGATTTTCTATTTCCTGTGACTGTATCTTACACTGCAGCCTAGACAAACTGTAGCTACTTTTGTTTGATAAGTTGCCAAGAGTTGTGACCATGAGGACAAGATTTTTATTTGACACCTCTCTCTGCCTGCCCCATTGACTCAGTTACAGTTGCACATTCAGATGTTATCCCTAAGCAACCTACAGTATGTGAACAAAAAATCACGAGTCATGGGCTTAAGTTAAAATACAGCCATAACTCAGCTAAGCTATTTATCATGATGTTTGTTCTTTTAAAAACCTTTAGCTGATGATTAAATTCGTGGAAAGGGCTGTATTTCCGAAACAATTCAGACTAGTTCATTGTCTTACAGAAGCAACTGAAAATCTAATAAAAAGGGCTGGTTTTGTTGGTATATAGAATCATAGAAAAAAAGTGATCAGAGTTTACAAAATAGCTTTGCATACCATGAGTGAGAATGCAAATGCATTGTATGATAAACTACTATTTCATATGAGTCTCTTTGAAGATGTAAAATCTTATTTGTATTAAATAATAAGAGATGTGTGCCTTTGTCTCATGGGTTTGCAGCTGGACCCAAAAGTAAAAACAGAAAGGAGTAAGATTTTAGGAGTTGTAGCCATAGACCTGGGAAAGACTATTGAATGACTCGTACTTTTTGACAGGCTGAGGGTGGGCAGGCAGGAAGCAGTGTGATGGGCAACGATCCTAAAACACACAATAAAGCTAAGCGAGCAGGCAGAAAACACAAGGAAACACACAAAATGCAAGACTGAGTAAGATCTAGGCCCGAGAGTAACCCAACTGAGTACAACCATCTGGCAGTGGATGATAAGAAGCCCAGGGATGATGTACTGCTGGTAATGCAGCTGTTTCAAACTACAGCCCAGGAACCAGGATGACACGCCCATCAGCTCACATTGAGGAAAAAACAACAGTCATACAAGGAGGAAGAAAGAAGATAAAAATAAAAGTGATGGCTACCCAAGCAGCCAGCTGAGACAATGATGCTTTGAGTCTAAATTTTACAAATATATTCCCTTAATGTAGTGGATTTCAGTCCATTTAGACAACTAAAGACACTGTCCTTTGTGATTGTAGTTATCTAACTTTATGACCTGTTGCAAAATAACATATTTACAGTATGTATAAAAGTGTGGACAACACAAAAGCCTTGTAGCTTACTCTCACACTTACAATCCACCTGTAACAGACATAGGTTTAAAATAAGACAAGCCTTTTCCGATTCTTTCACTCTTCCTAGACCAAGAACTGGTGCACTGAAAAAAAACCTTTGTATATAGAGCTGTTCCCCTCTGAAACATACTGCCTCAATCCATTAGGCTAATGAAAAATTATGTTTTTAAAATGTATCTCAAAAAATCTGTACTTAAGAATAAAATAAGACTAGAATTTGAACCCAACAACTGTTATTTGTACAATTATTAACATATTTTGTTTTTGATTTTAAGTGTGTGTAATTTCGAATGAATTGTTTGTAATATTTTAATTTTGTATGTGAACCTCATGAAGAATAGTCTCTGCATTTAGCAGAGACTAATGGGAAACTAAAAAGGAGGAACAGAAAGAAAAAAAATGAAACAAACAAAAACAAGAACAACTAAATCCTTAACTCAAGGTAACACACAAAAGCTCAGGCCAATGACAAATTGAATTAATGCTTTCTTTTTTGTTTCATTTCCTTTGGTTTCTTTTCATTTTGTTTCATTTCCTCTGTTTTGGTTTCCTTTTCTTGTGTTTCTTTTCCTTTGATTTCATTTCCTTTAAGGCAAATGGAAGGAAACCAGTTTCTTTTTTTTCAATTAGTTCTTTTTTGTTCTTTTTGTTTCTATTCATTTTCTCTCCTTTGGTTCCCTTTCCTTTTGTTTCTTTACTTTGGCATCTTTTTCTTATTTTCCTTTCCTTGTTTTCCATTTGGTTTCTTTCCTTTTCTTCTGTTCTGGTTTCCTTTTATTTACTGCTGTCTTCTTTTATCTGTTTAATATTATTTGGTTTTCTTTAGTTTTCTTTTCTTTTTCTTCCTTTGGTTTCTTTTTTGTTGCTTTTGTTTCAATTGTTTTCTTTGGTTTCTTTTTCTTTAGTTATAATCTTTTTTTTTCTTTTGTTTTTTCTCCTTTGGCCTATTTTATTTTAGTTTTCGTCTTTACTGTTCCCTTTTATTCCCATTTCTCTTCACTCTTTTGATTTCCTTTTTCTCCTTAGGTGTCATTTTCTTTATTTTACTTTTGTTTTTTTTTTCATTTTCTTTTCTTGCAATGTATAGTTTATTGGTCATTTGTAACACCTTCCAGTTTCTATAATTTTTCATCTGTCATGTATCTTTGTTCGGGCACTCTTTTGTCATGCAGTCATTGACATATTTCACTCTGTCAAGGTTGCGACAGAGAGAGTTCCGCAGAGTTGTTGTCACCTGTCAGCTTTTTCTCTTCATAGCATTGTTTTTCTCTCCGATGTGCTGATTGTGCCGGCACCATTTCAGCTTTGCACACAGCAGCATTCACTAAGTTACCACGCTGATCAAATTCATCCTGAGTGCAAAGTGTTGAGCCAAATTGTGAGAGTACAAATGGTGATTTGCAAAGACTATTTGTGCTTTGTGGCATTTTCATGGGCTTTTTGTCACATGCTGACAACCGGGCTTCAGTTGATCATTTTCACTTTGTACCACTGCAATCAGACATTTAAAAAAGAAGCCTCAAAGTTATCCCACGCAACGCATTTTAGACAATACTGTGAATCATAGTTCGTCTATGATTCCTCTGCTCTGTAATTTTTTTTTCAGCCTACATCCTCCTCTTTGCTCTTCCTTTTCAAATCCTAAGTCACTTGAGTTCCTAGAGGTGACAGGCAACAAATGAGGCCACACATTTTTGTCTTCAGCTGGAGCATAGCATTGAATTTTTAATATGCTCCAACACTATTCAGTCTTTCTATCTCCCTCTCGCTGCCTCTCTCTGTCTTTGTGCCGTTTTCATTGGCATCCTGTCTTTTGGCCACAGCACAATTTACACCCAGTTTGGAGGCATTCCACTGAGGACTACAACTCTCTGTCTTGGGTTGCATGTATGTGAATTTCTGCAGAATAGCTGCGTTTCGGTGCTTTTCAGCTTGTGTCAGATGGTGACAAAAGGACAAGAAGGACTTATAGCTTGTCCAGTGGAGGGTGTTTATTCTAAAAACTAAGGGGCAGTTTGTGTTTGTGTTACATGGGAACAGTTTTTGTGAATATGCTTCAAGTTTTTTTTTTCTTATCATTTTAGCCTGGCATCCACACTGAAATTGCTTTTCAATACCCCCAAAATGGCCAATTTTGAAAACATACTTCAGAGTTTCATAGCTCTTCCAACTAGACTTTGATATACAGTATTACCATTTACCTAGAAATTCATTTGTTGTTGCTGTTTTACCAGATGTGATCTTAAGATTTTTAAGGGCTTTAACATACTGTGCCAAAGGGCTTTTTGTTTTTAATTGGAAATAGGCCAACCAGTATACTGGCCATTTCAGGTCTGAGCCAGTTAATTTGGCCTGAATTTCTGGCACAAAGCTGAATTCTTAATTGAAAAAAATTGTAAAACAAGTGTTGCTATCTTTTCATCATTGTAGTCTCTATTGATCTATCTGAATTAGAGTTACCAAATTCCAGTAATTTTTAATATGCAAAACATTCCATAGGAATTAACTGGAATGTATGGCAAAACATGTGAATAAACCTGGGATTCAATATTGATATTTCACATTCTGTAAAAGAAAATTTTTATGATTTAATGATCACTGATGCTTCTCTTCTTCCCTTAAGTTGCAAGGTCTTCAGGAGCGTTAAATATGTCACTTCTTATTTGCCATTTACAAAATAAGTTGCTTTTATATTTTTGTTTGGATGTGATTTGTTGGTATAAATTACCCCAATTTCCAGTTAATTCCCGTGGAAAATTTTGAACTTGGCTTTCTAAAATTACCCAGCATAACTTCCCATGGAAAGTTTTTGGAAAAATTCTGGAGATTTACCAGAAATATTCCAGCTATTTTTAACCCCAAATGTGATACACTACCAATGATTTAAAGATACACGAACAGCAAAAACAAAACCAAACAAACAAACAAAAAAAAAAACAACAACAAAAAAACAAACCCAAAAGGATTATGATATGACACAACTCAGTCATTAGAATGCAATTTGTATTAAATACATGGTGGATAATTGTTGTTGTTTATGAAAATTACAATATTTTGCCAAAACATATGACACATTATATACTAATACTTGAAATTTTAACAAAATATAATTTTGTTGATCAAAATGAAATTAAGATTTTTTTAAGTATCAGTGAGTTATGTTACACTGATACTGTAATGCTTTATGCCTTTATGAATATTATATATATAGTAGGGGTGTGTGTGTGTATGATTACAGTGAACTGTTTGTAATCATCCAAGAAAACATTTCGGGTGTGAGACCCTTTTTTTCGCTAAATAATATTATTAATAAAAAAAAACACTAATATAAAATTACACAATACTGCAAGCTTTGTTTCAAATTAAAGTTTTAAAAAAAGACAATCACCATCTGACTTTGTGTTTATCAATAAACAAATTCTAATTTTAGGTGCCTAGAAGCACTCTACAGCCAGTTATTTATTTATGATGTCAATCATTTATTGTGTAACCAGATTTATGGATGCAATAACATGCCTGTAGTTCTCAAGCACCTAGAGACACATTATGGAAGTCATTACTTTCTGGCCTAGAGCTCCTTTCTAATAGTGCATTAGTATGCTCTTAACAAAGCAAAGTAACTGCTGTTTAGGCTTTGATTCTCCCCTTTTTCTCCCCTCCTGGTGTCACCTCACCTCTCTACCTTGCCGATCGTCTCATTGCTCCTTTCACCACCATCCCTGCCTTCCCTCTGTGCTGTTTTCTCTCCTTGTGCTTGAAGACGGTGAATTAGCTCCAGCCTTCAACAGGAATCTGCCTGTAATGAAGCCTTTGTGTTTGTACTCTGAGCCGGCACAGTTCTGAAATTGAATTGGATGTTCTCTCTCCGCTCTGTTCCTCTTACCTTCCTGCTCCCAACATGGTTCAGGTTTTCTCTATTATCTCCTGCCTTTCTCATCACAGTACTCCACATTGTGTGCCTGAGTATGCAAGCGTGTTTTCTCTGAAGGCATGCAAACGCTCTCAGTCACAGGCCCAAGTCTCTGGTTATCCTTGGTTGCATAATGTACTACAAATTCATACACATCAACAGCAATGATGTGGTGAAAATTGTCAGATTTATTAATGAAATACATTTAAATATATATCATATTCCTTTCTTAATTTTTACATAAATACATCCCTCTTGGCTCCCCTCTCCTCTCTACTCCCAAACTTGGACAAAATCTCTGATTTAGAAGGGTACCAATGTCATTTATGCAAAAGCATTGAAGCACCTTGGTTATCGTCTGACCATTATTATTCCATTACTGTGATGACTTTTGTTTTACTAACTTTTCTGCAGCTTTGGAAAAAGCCATACAAAAAACACATCAAAACATGTGACTTGATCAGGAATAGTGTGCTTTGACTTTTGGTAGCAGTGTATTCTATGACATAGATAAAATTAGCAAAAGACAGCCAGAAATTTCCACATACACCTAAACAGTACATTGGTGAAATGAGTAAGAAAACTCAGCCCTTTTTGGAGTTCAATGACTTAAATATACTTTAGAGTAGAAACATCATTCATAGTTGAAACGGGTTACAAAAGATTGGACTGTACATGACTGAACTGGCATTTTGGTAACTTTAACAGGTTTTACTTACTGACACTTTCGGTTTTACTGACACTTTAGGTTTTATGAATTTTGAAATTTTTTCTATAAAATATTCAGCTCAGGCTGTGATGATGTTATGCACTATAACTTTTGAGTTGTCTAAACTTCCCAAAAGTTTTGCAAGCCCTCTTCTGGGTTCCACAGCCTTTACAGTTCTTATAAAGTTTACACATCATAGGTTTTTTTTGTCTTCTTACACCCAGTGTCTCCCACTGCTTTAGGACTTACTGTTTTTCTCTCGCATTCTCCTAGAGTGCAGTTAGGGCCCACACCCAAAGTCTCCGTGACTTTCATTGCATCTGAGCTCAGAATTCTCTCCTCAAAACAGGAAGTGAAGGTTGTGACTGTTTGAGTCCTAATTTCCAATCTGTGATTCTGCCTGTCTAAGTAAGAGCGCTGTCAGGAAGTAAGAAACATAGGTGGTGTGGTTGCCATGGTGACCCTAATGGGCTAGCAAAACCAGCTTTAACATTTATTTTGATCATGTTCTTTTTTTTTTTACACTTTTTATAAAGTTTATACATCAAAATGTCAACATTTTATCATTTTAGATTATTACAAAAGTCCCAATTTACTGTTAAGCTTCACAGAAAATAATTCACTTTTGGGATTTCAGGTGGCAGCAGTATTGGCACACTTCCACCTTTTTTCCTAAATTTCTAGGAGTTTTACCTTCTCATTAGGTCTTTTATTTTGTTCTCCCCCTACACTGCCACTTTGGTATTTGTTCTTCAAGCCAAGTTCTTGCTTCCCAGTGTGTGCTAATTCTTAAGTTTTATTGACCTTCAGATTTCTTCACACGCAGTCCCACTCCATCCTCAGTGTTCATCAAATCCTGTCTTTGTTGCAGGTGCCTCTTTATATGCCTTTCTTCAAGCCTAGAATTTGACCAAATAATCTCATATGTTTTCAGTTTTTCTTGTACTCTTGTAGTAATGGATGACAATTAAAGTGAAAAACTTGCTACGGCTGGCTCTACACCTTTATTCTGCTTTTTGCAGACATAGCCCTGATTGTGTTGCATTGTATGCAGTTTTATCCTTGTGAATCATAAAGGAAATGAAAAGTGGAATGTAATGAATGATAGTTGGTCGAAACAAAAGAGTACTGGTCACAAGAAGACACAAAATACAAAAACAAAAGTGTCTGATTATGAATTAAAATACAGCAGTTTATTGTGAAAATAGCTGAGCCACACTAGTTGAGCTAATCTTGTTTTAATGTAAGTAAATGGAATGAAAAATACATTCATTTTTAATTTTTTATATTTAACATAGTTAAAATTATGTAGCCAATTTCAGAATACTGGCTATTTATTAAAAAAAACATTAATACATAATGACTTTTGTATGAACTCGGCCTACACTTTGTGTATTCAGTATTATAAGAGCATGAAGTAAAGACTATACTTACTGTAAAACACACAGAGACAAACATGAAGTGCATTCAAGTATTCATTTCTAGTGTGCTGCACAAAATAAACTCTTACTTCTGTTAAGACTAAATCAATAGTGGGGAATATTGATTTAATCAGTTAAGGGAAAATGGTCTATCAACATTTTATATTAGTCCCCTGAAAACCAACCAGAACCTTTTTTGCTATGAACAGGTTCTACAAGGTCGTAGTCAGTGCGTTTTTTATTGATCAGACCAACCGCTGTTTTTCTGCTGCTCCACTTGGTTTCGGTTGTAAATCTTGAGCCATTGAGTGCTTTCAATTGGCCTTAGAGCCAGCTGGTGTAATATTATTTTATTCTAGGGGTCATAATTTTTCCTGTCTGTAAGATCTCCACTGAGGCTTTTTAAATGAGGATGAAGTTTGTCCTGCAAGTTCATTCCTTTTCATTTAGTAGGTTTTGATGGAGAGAGGTCTACCATAGTATTTGATTCTCTACCCCTCCCCCACAGGAAAAAAAGTAGTGTACGATATGTATTTGTTGATGTATACAAATGCACAAGTACTGTTTTAGTCAAGTTTGTTAAGTTTTTTTTTTGTTTTTTTTTTTGTTCTAATAAAGCAGCACTGCATGCCTGTACACATTTCTACTCCTTTAGATTTAGAATTGCTACAAAGGTGATCTGAATCAATGTTTTCGAAGCAGTGTCCGCTTCATTTTTCATCAGTTATTCTTAAGTGCTTCCTACATAGTAGCCCTAAGGAGAAAACCAAGTAGGATAGACAGACTCGATACTGTGGAGTACATATGAGAGTACCTTGGCGAAAAGTCTTTTGTAATACACAGCTTTCAACCATATTGCCCAAATCAATATGCCACAATAGGAAGTGCAGTGAGTGAATTGAGAGGCTTATAATGAGCTCAGTGAGTCTACAAGGTCTGTGAAATTAAACGCATTGCTCACCTGCTGCAGATATTCGAGAGCATTGCAGTCTTAGTAATCATATTGGCGCTCAAACATCAGTGGAAATCACTAAGCTAGAATGCTGAGCATAATATACAGACCCTGGTTTATTGCTTTGGCCGGTCCCCAGATCTCTCTGGTGTCTGTGTTTCCTTTGATTTGTATGATTTGTTTGCAACAGCAAAATTCTCAATGGGATGTTTCTCCAAAAAAACTTTAGTTTTTCTGACATTATTGCCAAGATTTAGAATTTGTCTTTCACTTGTTCATAGAACAAGTTTTGGTGTGTTAATGCATGAAGCCGTTCAAAACTGTTGCTAGCTTCTTTCTATCAACATGTTTTGATATTTTTATACTGTAGCTATTTGTCTCTGATGCTGGTTTGAGGGCCACTATTCTGCACAATTTGACAATTTCTCTGTTCCAACACACCAATGTTTGAATCGGGTGTGTTGGAGCAAAGAAACAACAAAAGTCTATCTCACTGGGTTGTGACCAGTTGGTGAAAGACATTTGCATTTGCAAGGGATTCTCCAGAATGTCTTACAACATTTGCAGTGTTTCGCAGTCGCAGAGTTTTAAACATGTTCAAAATATTTATGCAACAAATTGGCCTATATGGGAGCTATTCCCTGACAGAACATATTCAAGGAAAATGTCAGGGTCTATGAGCAATATTTATTGAAAAACTGGTCCAAATCATTTCAAATTTGTACTTCAGTAGAATAAATCTCAAATTTATGGACAGCTGCCAAAGTTATCTGAGGCAGAAAGAACGTGGGCGAAAGTGGACAACAAGATTATGTGCACGGTAAAGGTACAGTTTTGCAAGCGTACAAAACTGGGCCATGATTTTCAAAACTGGCCATTCAAAACATGGTCATATGGCTCACTGGTCACTTGGTTGCAAACACTCAGGGAGACTGCAACTAGAAATGTCCCTTTTTTCTCACATATGTTTGAGTCACCAACTAGTCTCCAAGAGTCACAGCCCATTGAGATACTACCTTATAACATGCTGGATAGTAACCCTCAAGGACATCAGGATTGGACAACTCTAACATAAAAGAACCAACTTGATCTTTACCATCAAAGCCAATTTTACAAAATAGTTATCCATAATCATGTATTTATCAGACACTTAATAGACACTCTTCAGTGAGGTATGGATATGCAATTGTGTCTGTATATGAACACAAGTTGATTGGCCAAACAAAGTGAACTTTCTACTAGCAACTGCACTATTAAAACAGTATTCACTTTGCTAAAAGGAAGCCACTTAACTGTCGCTGTTGTCTGCTAAGATGTGTTTTTCTTTAAACACGTGCAGCACAAAGTAAACTGATCTGTTGTATGAGTCTTGGCTCCTATACCTCCTTCTGAATGTTTGTGGGCTTTTTCAAACTTTCAACAAAACTATATTTTTACCAAAGATTTTCAGGCAAAATTCTTAAGAAAATACAATATGACCAGAGAAGATGGAAACATAGCTAATTAAACAGACTCCCACTGGTGTAGTACATAAACTGTTAAAATGGGAAATACATTGCAGTCATTCTTTTCACTATAAATGCAACACCTCCCTTTGATGTGCAATGAAATTAAACTTTAAATCATGTAACAGTTACCTGGCTGTGTACCAGAATCATCTGTGTTGAAATTTGTCACTTTAAATCACAGACAATGAAAAAAAAAAGAGTGTGTTAATCTGTACGCTGGAAATAAGACCTGGAAGAAGAACAACAACTGAAATATTTCCGGCAACACCACCAGCAGCCTCCATTATCTTTCAGTGTTATCTACTAAAAGTAAAGCCATTTCAGGGAGAATCATGAAACAAAAACTGTTTTTTTATTAGTTAAGGGTATAGTCTGGAATATTTTATGCATCGCCTCAACCTAGAATGCTTTATACTAAGCAGGAGACACACCTCAGATCTTATATTCCCCAAATCTTTCAGCCTCCTCTAAAATCACAAAGACAATCCTGCTGAAACAAGTCCTATTGCACCAGTCAGTTTTAAAAAAATATATTTAGGTTATTAATTGTAATTACCTATCTTTTTTTTTGTACAAAACCCTCTGTCCAGGAGCGTGTATGTTTTAAGTAAAAAAATACAAAGTAGTAAGGCTGTAGAACTTTCTGGCATGATAGAATTCCTCTTTATTCTGTTGCATCGCTCTTGCTCTCTCTTTTTACATCCATTCCCTCTCGCTCTCTGTCTTGCCTAGGGTACTGTCTTACTGTACATATACCTGTATTTCTCCTTCTTTTTTCACCCAGATAAAAACCAGTAGAGCTGCAGGCTGCTGGGCTGGTTAATTGGAACAGGAAAAGCTCGAGTCCTGGCCAGTGAGCCTTATGCTTCCCATCAAAATATCTGCAGGCACCAAGAAAGCCACTCACAGCCTGACGAGCACTCACACACTTTGACACAATTTTTCTACTCACATCCTGCATTTCCCTACAGCAAACCTTTTTACATTTCACCTATACAGAGGAACTTAGATCAAGAGCAGGTAGTGGTTTCAAAATCACCAATTTGAGAGAAAATAGCCAGCACTTATATCAAAATTGTTACTGTACACATAATGTAAATAACCCAAGTTGCCATTGGCTACTCACAGATGCATACATATAGGCTATGTACAGAAACATACTAATATACTCCTTCAGGTACATAAAGAATCACTGTTTTTATCCTGAAAACATAAATGGTGCACTCTTTTCCTTCTAAACAAGAATGACATAATGACACTTAGCGGGCACAAACTACAACTTCAGTCTGGTTTAGAGGCCAGATTTTATTTGATTTAACCTACAGTCTGCAAAGTCCTACCATTTTGATAGTTTGAAAATAGGTAGAAATATAATGATCGTAGATCGATGAATGGAACTACACAGAAGCCCTTTTCACATATGAGGTAAATAGATGTTCTTTTCAATTCACATGTGCTAACAGAAGCATTTCAGCACTGTATTGGTGTGCTTACACTCAACAGCTAGACAACAAAAGCATTGAAAGAGGAGCACCACATTCTCTGCTTCCTATTTACACAGCAACTCATTTCTGTGACTACCTCTGTTGCTAGCTTCAAGGATTTTTCTTTTTTTGCAAGAAATACTAGCATTTTACATGTCTAATTAGGAAATGATTGTGTGACAAGACTGATTTTATTTGCATGTAGAGTGGGTAACAGACACAATAACTTATGACTGATTTTAATGCCATATGAACACTTGTACTAAAACTATTTTATACTTTCAGGCTGTTCAGCTCTGGTTTGTGACCAATATGATACATGCAGTGTAAAACAGGCAATGATTCACCTTAATACAAATGCATGCACAGCAAAAAAGCCCTCAAAAAAACGTTAAGGGCTACAACTTAGCCCTCAATCATGATGCAGTGGTTGTTTTGATTCAACACATTGAGAATCAGTGCAATGCAATATACCAGAGGAAATAGATGATTTTATGGAATTTAATGAGACAAAGATTTTAATAAAAGTAACCACTCAAACAGATCTTGTTTTCTAATTCTAATGCACATTCCTAAACCTGATTCAGAATTAACAAAGGCCTCGAGCAAAAGTAAAATCCAGCTAGGCAGCAGATGTACTTGACATTCTTTCAGTAACTCAGCAGTGAGAAGCAAAATTAATTTTCTGTAAAAGACATGATAAAACAAGATCCCCCTTTTGATTTTTCTTTCTGGAATATTAGTTGATCCCCATAATCAGTACACTTTCAGTGTTTGTTGTCGTTTTTACCAGTGCTGCTGCAATTCTCTTAAGCAGTAGGCATCACTAAAACAGTGTTTCCAAACATCCATTCTTCATACATGAACACGCTTTCAACTAATTGAATGGATCCAATTTCATTGGCGCAAACAAATAAACAAATCTAAGCATTTATTTCCCAAACTCCATCTATCCATTGCTTCTGTACCAATCCAGTCATATTGTGCATGTGTCTATGAATCAATACAAACTGGAAAATCTTCATATCCCTACTCTACTTGTGGCCAAATCAACCAGGACGCATGCTAGTAAGCCAAGATGAGCACTTTGACATGTTATTTGTTTGTACATGTGGAAAAAAAAGGTTTTACTCAGTTGCTCTTTGGGACATTGCAGATTGATGGATGGCATGCATCTCTAATGGCACTGCTGTGTGGCGTGATGATGCATTTCAGTGTGACAATCTCTCAAGTGGCATGACGGGCAAGGTGTTATGGGTAACATTTTTAAAAATCTCTTTCCATTTATCTAATGCAATACTCAGTTCCCCTCGTCTCATATGGCTACTTCTTTTTCACCCTTTTCTTGACTTGATCAGAAAGCTGATCACACTTTTAAAGAAAGTGTTTATTTTTGAAGTCACATTCTGTCAGATAGTTATTAATGGTTAGTACTTTGAGCCATGGCATGAGTCACAGAACACAGCATATGAAGGACATAGGTTGCTCTCCAAACTATGCTATGGGGTAGTCAAACTAAGGGCCCTTCTGTATTGTTTTAATTGCATATAAAACAACTTTTACTCAACTCCTGGTGAAAAATATCTGGCCTTCATACTTCATATTCTGTGACCGATGTCACAATTAGTAAGGTACTAACTACTAACTATTTGATTGAACATCTCTTTAAAAATTTGCCAGACTATCCCTCTAAGTAATCAGTAAACATTGACCCAAGTCTGGGTCTGTAGACCTCTGCTGTCTTTTCGGTACTTGGTCTATGTTTTGATGTAAAGAGGAGAATTGTGTCATCTGTCTTTTCAGTTTGACTTGGTTAAATTGGGGCATGTGTCAATGAAGTTCTTTTAGATTGGGCAACAAAGGCAAAACAGTAACCATGGAACCATGCTGAATAAAAAAAAGCAACATTTTATTATGAATTAAAACAAAATATACAATAAAGCAGTTTCTAAACGATTTTAAGAATCAAGCAAAAAGAGTCTTAAAACACCCGCGAGTTCCAACACTGTAAAATGGTCTTTAATGGAAGGACCATTGGTAAACTCCACAGTCCTGAGCAGAGCAGAAGGAAGTGATTCACACACTTACGTTCCCTTGGCAGTTCTGGCCATGCACAGTCGACCAAAGTTGCTGGCCCCCCTAATCCTGGAGGGGGAAGGCTGCCAACAGCTTATTCCCCAGTCATTTGTGCAGATACTGCAATTTTGGGTACTCATCCTGGAGTAAACTGCTGTGTACATCTTCTAACTGTTGTCCTTCTTGGTGCTGGCTGTGGCTGCTTCCCCCAGCCATCTTCCCCTGAGGGGAAGGAGTCTCCCTCTCCCCTGTATTTTGGTTCCACTCCGATTTAAAACTGATCTCCACACAAGTGTCCCACTCTGCCACTGCCACCCCATTAATCAAGTCATGAAGCTGACTCCTGATTGGCTGTCTTGTCTGTGCCAGGTGTTTCTTATGAGTGACTGATTAGGGCACAGGGTGAAGCAAACCCAGGTCATACTTCAATATCAAACTATAACCATGCACAATAAATTCTAATTATTATTAAGAATGCAAACACTAACATGCGAAAGGTTTTTTATCCTGTGACAAAATAAAACCTTTTAAGTAAAGTTCACCTTTAAATGGCTTTAGTTTTTGTTTAGCTTTGTTCCTGACTGACATAACAATCGATATTGCTAGACTCTTTGTGTACTTGACATCATACAGCAGATTGGTAGGTGTAGTTACTTTTCCCTACATCCCTGCACTTGCCCTCTGACTGCCTACTTTTTGCAACGTCACAACATTTCAGCTTGCAGAGTATATTCATTCACCCCCTCATGACTCACCCTGTCAAGATGTGACAGCAAAAGAAGCAACAAGGAGCCCTGCTGAAGTCCTTAATGTTTTTGCTGTTACTGAGCTAACAGCAAGGCTTAAGTCCTTGATCTGTTTCATTAGCATCTCCATATCAAGGCTAAATGCAGTTAGCACTAACAGTCAGAGCGAGTCACCAGCAGCTCTCATCTGATGAGGCTGATCAAAGCCAGTAATTTGATTTTGAATAAAAGCTTGCTCACCTCTGTGGTAGCTCACCTCTGTGGTAGCTCACTTGGTTGACACAGCTGAGGAAGTGCTAGCTAATGATTTCTTCATTTTTCTTCCAATATTTATATGATCAGTCTCTTTCTTTTCTCAGGTGAATTGTAGGATTTTTCTTTTTTCACAATATTATTGTTCTTTGTCCAGTAATTGTCCTTTTGGCCTTCAATTTCTGAGCCCTAAGGTTTTTTTTTTTTTTTTTTAATCTTAGTGCTACATAGAGCTTGATTAGAGTAAGGTAACTGCACTGACAAAGCGCTACAGTGAAACAAGGTTGTTTGAGATTTGCCATTGAATGCTGCTTATCTAAATTGTTTCTGTGTGACATCTCACAACCTGCAAGCGGTTGAAAGAAAGTAGAGCAACATTTAACCTAGTGACATAACATACAGACAGTAGTTAGTAGATGATTAAAAAAAGTCTTTACACTGTAAATTTTCCTCATCTCAATACACTTTGACTTCACTGTTAACACCATTAGTAAGTATACAACAGAGAAGGTATATAAAGGTATTAAACACTTTGTATCACATTTACTGAGAACAAGTTAAAAATATCCCCGGCACCTGATTATTGCCTGCTGCCTGATTTGAATTGACATCTGCTTTAAGATATGAGATAAAACTGTAAAAACAATTTGTAAGAACATATGTAATGTGGTTGGCTTTGTTAATAACTTTAGTTTGCACTAAAAAGTGAATTTAAGTTCCTCATTTGGTGCTTGGTAGCTGATGCTAATAGTATTTAGTACCAGCTAACTAGTCAAAGTTATAATTATCTAATAATCCAAGTTTTGAGGTGTTTTTTTTTTAACCTCAGCTTTTTAGTAGCTGTATTTCAACAAATTAGTGATTTTAACCAACTTTTGGGGTTAAAAAACTGAAGAGCAAACCCTGCTGAGTTTAAATAACCAATTTTGGCTTGGTTCAAATTTGACCCAGCACCTGGTATTTGGACTCACTGGACTGTAACTTTTGCAATATAAAATCTCACAAATTTCTAGAACAATGTCTCCTAGTACCTTGTTGAAGAAAGCGGCAAAAAATGTTAAGGAATCTCTATAATTCAGTACCTGTACCGCTCTTTCCTTAAAACAATAGTCTTAGGGGTGGTTTACACTACCTCATTTTTGAGTCAAACTGTAGAGTTTCTTCTGTGGTTCAGTTGTTTGTGTACATGACAACAATGCTTGTATCCTCGGAAGCATTCTAAACCCAGGTCTCAGAGTACAGATCTTTGGACACTTGCGTTTGCATTCCAAAGGAAGCCGCAATGTGTGAAATCACACATGCGCACCACAGATGGCTACAGTCAATAGCTGTTCTGCACATGCAGGAGTAGTTCTAATTTTCTCATCCCACAGCTTTGGGGGAAAAACAAACAAACAAACAAAAAACAACAATAGTAGTGGTATGTCATACAGTGTAGACAAACTTCACAAAAAACTGAAAGACTTCCTCATAAACAACAATGGGATTTTGGTAAAATAGGTGAGGTTTTTTGGAGTCTTTTAGCATGAGCATTCTTCACTGTACAAATATCACTGAAAATTTAAAAGGGTCACATAAAGCTGGATTTTACTTGACTGTACAGGGATTTTGATATTCCTTATGGATTTATACAATCATAGTTTTATGTATTTTTGAGATATTTTAAGTGAGAGTTGATGATGTGCCACAGTAAGTTTTGAACTGTTTAAAATCTTCTGCCAATAAATATTTCTTACTCTCACAAGGTTTTTAGTATATACAGAAATTACACATCAAACCAGGCATTTTTGTTGTATTTCACCTAGTGTGTCTCTCACTGCTGTAAAACTTATGGTTTTCTCTCAAATTTCCCCAGAGTACACAGCCAAACTTCAATAGAGTATGTTTTATTTTAGCTCAGAATATTCTCTTTAAAACTGGAAGTGAAAGGTCTATTAAGCTGTCATATGCTGTAGACATATACACATTTACATGTGAACGTCAGTCTTCTTTAAGAATCTTTATGATACAACTTGTACTTTTCACACATGCAACTGTTTATTTGTTTGAGACTTACGTTTCAGGCTATTTCGGACTGTCTGTCTTAGATATGTTGTCAGGGAGTGAGAGACACAGGTGTGTGGTTACCATGGTCACAATAATGAGCCATTGGCTGCAGCTTTAACATTTAGTTTGATTTTATTTCTCTTTTCACTACTTACACAGTGCATGTATAAAATGTTGGCATTATCCTTAGCTTGGTTGGAATTTCTGGCAGAAGCTTTTTTTGACATCCTCCAGAACACCAAAAAAAAGTTCTACTTTTTAGACTCGCTGTTGTAAATTAGGCTATTTGTCATTTGTTATATAAATTCTTGACTTTAGCAAAGACAAATAGCCATGTGGTGGATTTTGATAAACAAAAATGACCCAGAAGAGGAGGTAGAAAAAAAATTGGATGTGTAGTTTTAACTTGTTAATATCCCTATAAGGTAATTTTAATTATATTATTACTTTTAACTCAAACTTACCAGTACACAAATCTCAAGGAATAGAAGCAGCATTTTAAAGAATGGGACAAAATTCCTCCATAACACTATGAGACAGAGAAGGTTATAAAGACAATAATTGCTGAAAGTTATTGCTGATAAAGGTGGTTGTACAAGCTGTTGAATCATGAGATGCACTTAGTCTTTCCACACACAGCTGGCAAAGTCTAAATAGGTTTTTAATACCATATGATGCCTAAAACCTTGGGAAGGATTAAGATAATGTGCTTTATTTTCACATTGACACCTTCTGCAAAAATGCATTGTAAATGCTGCGGGATGAATGACTTTGATGTAAAAGCTAAAACAATGCAGAACATTAGCTGAAAGCTTAAAGAAGCAAAACACTGATTAAAATCTAAAGGGAAAATACCAACTAAAAACCAAAAAAATATCAAAAGGTTATTTAAAAGCATCACAAGGCTAGTAAGAAGTTCAAAGTAGAAGAAAAGCTGTCTACAAGCTAAAAGTAACAAATGGATATCTAAATGCTAATGGTAATGTAGCATCGGATGATGAAATAGAGCAAGGGTGCTGAAGCAGAGAACAATGTTTTTGAGGGAACTGAAAAGATGACATTGTATTTCAGTGTATTTAAAGTTAAATATTTTGAAAAGTATAAACGTCGCAAAAAACTAAAGTCATAACACCCATCTTTTGAATAAGCTGAATGTTTTGAGAGATGAATGGGTAAAATAGCAAAAACTATGCAGAAGTAGGTCAATTATTAAAAACTGGAAAAAACCCAGCAAAACAAAGTGAACGCAGAATCAGCATTTACACAATTAGGCTTTTTTTTTTAAATTTAATTCTACTGTTCCCTCTCTCTGATTTTGGTAATTGACTAATTTAATGAGTAATCTTTGTTTTCCATCTTTAGCAGAAATCTTAAAAGTGGCTCCACCTGCTGCTGTGGTTAATTAAAGCTCACCAGCAGCAGCTTCATGTTGACGGTTAGTACACTTGTGAGATTCTCAGAGGCCACGATTGCTGGCCTCTGCTTGACTCATGTATGCTGCAGAAGTGCCTATTTGTTTTCATGTGCAAGCTGTTATAAAAGAACATTCATTTCATATGCAGATATTTTGTGAGCCACACCTCTCTTATCTTTTGTCTGGGTAATTTAACTGTGCAAATACTTGAGTTGAATTAGCCATTTTTATTGATACCTGAAAACTGTTTCATTGTCATATTTACAAGTCCAAAGAGTGTCCAGCTTTGGAAGCAAAAAAAAAAAGCACAACAGTGAATCCTGTTTAGTGCTGATGTGCAGTGAATTATTCAAAGCAGACTTCATCTGATTGTCGGCAAAGTGAATGTTTGCAGGAGAAGGAAGATAAAAGCCTGGCGCTGCTCCATACAACAGGTGTACTCAGGTCTGTGGGGAATCTGAAGACCTGGGGCCAAGGCGGAGCTCTGCAAGAGACGGATTAAAAATGAAAAAACACATTTATGCCAAGGCATACTGAAATGTGTGCATGCACACAGAAAAGCTAATTTCTCTACAATAGAGAAGCAGAGAATAAATTCCTCAATACTCACCCAAACCATACACACAAGAATCTTAGATCTATTTCCATAAAATAAAAATTACAGTCATACAAAAGACTTCCATAACCACTATTTATTTCATGTTATTAATGAAGAAAAAGGCCAATTTGTCTTTCCAATATAACATAGTTAATATTATTACAATTTAAGAGTTTAAAGAGTTTATTTCAAGCAAGTAAGTAGTAAAAAAAAACAAAAGAAAAACCGATGAATTATTTAAAACATAAATAAAAAGACACAATAAGAAAAATCATTACTTACTGACAAGAAAGAATACCTTAACATGCTCAAAAAGTTTTTTTTCTTTTTTTCCTGTTATGAAGTGCTGACTTTTTTATGGATATGAAAGTGAATATGTAGGAAAAAACTTAGTTTTGCTGCTGTTATAAACTGTAAAACATGCAGTCAAACTAAATAGGACACTTTGCACTGCAGATGCAGATGCAGCCAAAGACTCTTTGGAGCAGAGTTTCTGTCAAGACTATGTCAACATTTCCCATGGGGTGATGGGAAAAGAAATGGGTCGATTGTGGCTCACATGACCGTTGAGTTATTCTGAGGGTTGCAGAGCTTTGCATGGACAAAAAGATGGGTCAAGGTATAAATTGCTTCTCAAGTGATTTCTCTCAAGCTTTGCAGCAGTTTAGCTGAGTACTGCAAATAAGAGTTTTTGGTTTTTCTTCCGATTCTTGCAAAGCAAATTATTATCAAGCTAAACGGTTGATGTTTGGGGTTGATTTTCAGCTACATAATAAGTTTGGAGCCAGTCAGAATTTGTTTGGGTCGTGATAAATTTTGTATGACAGATAATAATAATAATAACTTAGATTTGTGTAGCTTCTTCCAACAAACCCAGTCACACTTAAAAAGGGGAATAGTCAAAGGCTACATTCCATTAGTTTGTGTGTGTAGAATTTAGTTGTTAAAACGTCTGTGATTTTCCTGCTCTTCTAAGTTAAAATGTCTTCCTAGATAAAGGACTGTTGACATAGTTAAAGAAAAATAACTACTAACTGAAAAGCCTGGCATTTCGTAAAGGAATTACAAACGCTTCTCATGCCTGAGTTTTAAACTAAGATCATTTTATTGTTGGAAAAGGATGGAGTTGGAGCCATTATGGTCAAACCTTTGAAAATAATGTTATGTGCGATCTCATCTGATACTAGACGATGTCCCGCTTAGAGTGCGTGTTGTGGATGACTCTCAGCTACAACCCCATTAAATTTTAGCTCAAAATATGTAAAACTAAGTTTTAGAATTTATTGTGATTTTTAGGGTCAGTTGGCTGTGACAGTCATTTTAAATCAGGTTGACTCCACAGTAAATAAGTGGGTGATGTACATCCAGAGATTTATTTTTGAAAGTATTTTTTGGTAGGACAAAACAATCTTGCACTTAACATAGTAAAACAAAACAAAAAAAAATTATATTTTATTTATTATATTTTGATTTTTTTCTTCTGTTTTAAAAAAAAGAACTATGAAAACTGTTTCTACTGAATTATAACCACAACCAGTATAGTCTGTACTGCAAGAGTCTGGTAGCATTAAGGTGTTTTGTTTGTCTCATCTTCTTTAGGCGATTAAAAATATCTGATTTAAATTACTTTTTAATGTTTTTTTTATTTTATTATAATTTTTTAAAGATTTCATTTAATTTAAAGGAATGAAAACATGTGTTTTAATTTTGTATCAAATGTGATATACCTACATACATTTTTTTTTTGGTAAAAGTTATAACTCCTAGTTTCTGCTATAAAGAATTGCTAAGCTGATGAATATTGCAAATATGCTGTATTTTTGGAATTATAAAATGCCCAGATGTCTGTGTTCTGTGCTTTATTGTTACTGGAAAATCAATTTTTAGGCAACATTCATTTTCTTCTTAACAACAAAAGAACATTGTCCAAAGAAAATGACCTTAATATTATAAGTTTTCCTCTTTATTTTATACATTTACTTATGCCCTTTATTCTCCTTAGTCTTTCTCTAACGGCGCCAAGTATTTCTTTGGTTCTTTCCCCTCTCTTTCTTGTGTTCAAGCTTCATCGCTGTTGTCACATTGAAGAAAAGCAGGATAGCATGAGAGTGCCTGAGCAGAGCTGAGCCTTGCTTTAATTGTAGAATGTCTGTGGTGGAAATTAAATCTCACTCAAGATTTAATGGTTGGGGATTAGGTCGAGCCCCAGGGTCAAGATAAGCTATTCACATCGCTATTGACTTTGCAGCACTCAGCTCCGAATCACATTTGATTTAATGATGTGTGTGTTTGCAAATGCATATCTGTAGAACATGTGTGCACTCCAGTAAGAGGGTGTGATTGACAAATATGTAATATGTATGTGCCATATCATGGAGCCTTGACAGGCCTGTGCCCAAGAAGCAGCTATGTTGATGTTTGGTACTTGATGTGCCTGGAATAGAAACACCCAGTTGAATTTATTTCTTTTACTCAAGTCTTTTTTTATTATTATTATTATTTGCAGAGAAACGCACTATGAAAAGTACAACTGTATATTTTATCTATTGGAAGTGTTAGCTTTCATTTGAAGCTGGATAATCTTTTTATGCATCATACATGACATCTGAAATTGCAATAGATGAAAACCAGAGAGAGAAATAAATGTCATGTAAAATAAGACAAGAACATCTGCATTTAACCTACAAAAATGTCTTAAATTGATATACAGACTATATTTTGTATTGTAGAGAAGAAATTTTCTAGAAAATATTTCCATGTAATTTACAGCAATGTTTGTTTTTTCTCTTCCAGGTTGCTAGCTGCCACTATAATCATGGAACCGACATAAATCTTTACGCTCCATAAGGCTTTGGAGAAGAGGCGGTTTATGGGGAAATGATGAACTCGTATACTCCAGCGAACATCACAAACCTCTGAGACCTGTCAACTCCACTGCGGCCACTCGTTTCCTCTTCTTCTTCTTGAATTCCTCTTACACATTACAGTTTTTACCCAAACTTGTGGCAACCACTCACATTTTCTGGAGATTGCACAGAAGTCTGGATTCTAGAGACGAACATTACAACTTTGAGCAAAGGGCTTTTGAAGAAACTGGTGTGTTGAAATTACTATATCTCCCCTCTTTTACTCTCCTGCATTTCTTCAGTCCTAGAGGCACCAACTGATGGAGAGACAAAGAAGAGAGTCAGGATAAAGACAAGAATCAAAGTACTGAGAAGCAGAGGAAAAACTGCTTTTTGACCCAAAAATATTGGAGTAGATTTTCAGTGAGGGTTATTTCATGATAAGTTTTTATATTCCAGTTGTGTGATTAAAACCTAATTCTTCTTGTATCCACTGTAGAGCTAATCTTTAGCTCTGAGGTTTATTAGACAACAAAATAACAAGGAGGGAAGGGAAACCTTTAGAACTTTTAGCATGACCAGGAGGTTAAGAGTCCTGTGTTGGCCCCTGTGGCTCGTTGCCCTATTAAGCATGTTCACCACAGTGAAGATGCTTGAATTTGGTGGGGCACCGGGCCAATATGCACGCTACGGACGCTGGGAGGCTGGATCAGTGGGTGAGCTGAGTTTCAGTCTGAAAACCAACATCAGCCAAGCCTTGGTACTCTACCTGGATGACGGTGGGAACTGTGACTTCTTGGAGCTATTGATCGCTGGTGGACGACTTCAGTTGCGCTTTGCCATCCACTGTGCTGAGCCAGCCAGTTTGCACATGGAGACCCGAGTGAATGATGACCGCTGGCACATGGTCTTGCTTACCCGCAACCTTCGTGAGACCTTGCTAATGGTGGACGGGGAGACAAAAGTGGCTGGGGTCAAGTCAAAGAGGAAGGAAATGGCGGTGGTCAGTGACCTGTTTGTCGGCGGAATCCCTCCTGATGTGCGCCTCTCTGCTCTGACTTCCAGCACCGTGAAGTATGAGCCTCCCTTCCAAGGCTTGATCTCCAATCTAAAGGTGGGAGAGATGCCTCCTACTTTGTTAAATAGCCAAGGAATTCAGAGCGATCTGGAGTACCTCTGCACCAAACAGAACCCATGCTTCAATGGAGGGTTTTGTTCGATCCAGTACGGAGAAGTTCACTGTGATTGCACCCACACTCGCTTTAGGGGCAAGTACTGCAAAGAAGGTAAGGAAACATCTCACTGTACCTGCTTTATCTTGACTTGTTGCTTTTGTTCTTGGGCTGTATTTGAAAGGGGGGGGTGCCTTTCTTCAGATAGCAAAGCTAAGTCACAAATGAAATGTTTTGTGGTTTGGAATTGAGAAAAAAAAAATAGTAAAACAGCAAGTACATACTTGGTTATTGGAAGTTTTGCACATTGGATTTGCATAGTTTGTACTAACAACTAATAGCTGAATCCAACCATCCATTTGTTATTTTATCATCATTCATTATTTATCATCTTTAAGAGTCTGGTCGCGGGGGCAGCAGCTTGAGCAGGGAAGCCCAGACATCCCCATAGCCACCTCTTCCAGGAGGATTCCAAGGCCAGCTGAGAGACATAGTCTCTCTCTCTCTGGGTCTTCCTTGGGTTCTCCTCCAAGTTGGACATACCCAGAACACCTACTGAAGGAGGCATCTTTACCAGATGCCCAAACCATAACTGGCTCCATGCCGCCGCAGAGCTTTTTAACCTCGGCAACCTCAGCCCTGGTTTTGGGCAGACCCACCCCAGAGCCCCCAGACTCAGCTTCCCCATGAAAGATGTGTTGGTGGGATTAAAAAGGTCCTCAAAGTATTCCTTCCACAGTCCGACAACATTACTGGTTGAGGTTAGCAGCACACTCACTCCACTATATACAGTGTTGGTGAAGCGTTGCTTCCCTTGCCTTGGCTGCCAAATAGTGTGCCAGAATTTTCGATCGAAAGTCTCTATCCAAGGTCTCACCGAACTTCTTCCACACTCGAGCCTTTCCCTCAGTAACAGCTGCAGCCTGCTTGGCCTGCCAGTACCCCTCAATTGCCTCTAGATTTGTACCAGCTAACAAGGCCCAATAGGACACCTTCTTCAGCATGATGGCCTCTAGGATAGCTGCCACGAGAGGCACCAACAACCTTGTGGCTACAGCTCAGGGCAGCCACTTTGACAATAGCTGCATGGAACATGACCCACTCAGGTTCAATGTCCCCTGCTTCAGCTGGGATGCAGTTGGAACTCTACCAGAGGTGTGTGTTGGAGATCTTTCTGACGAGTTCTTCTGCCAGGAGTTCCCAGCAAACCCTCGCTACGTGTTTGGGTCTACATGATCTGTCTGGTATCTTCCCCCATCATCTGATCCAACTCACCACCAGTGGTGATCAGTTGACAGCTCTGCTCCTCTCTTCACCCAAGTGTCCAAAACATATGGCTGCAGATTAAATGACACGACTACAAAGTCAATCAGTGAAACCTGATGTTTGTGTAACATTGCTGGTCCTGAAACTGGATAAAAAGTAAAAGTGTAGACATTAATATTCTTAAAAATATTTAAAGCATTTCAACAAACATAAGCCTTTTATTGCCTCTAATTTTACACAAATGGCCTGAAAATATGAATGGAAACAATCTAATTAGGGTCATTAATCTGTAATGCATGCCTCTGCAATCCAGACTCCAAATTAATAGTTTATTAAAAAATTTTCTGTACTTTTTTTTTCCCACTTGAGTCAGCTATTTTTTATGTATTGTCTGCATGAGCACCACCTATTATCTAAATTTAAATAAGATAACCTACATTAGTAATCTGTAACTGAATTCAGTCTAAGGTTTAGGATGTGATTAAAAAATGGTTATCACAAGTCTATCTTGATCCTTGTTGTATGGAGCAGGGATAAATGTGTTTATCTTGCTTGGATGGGATTTTTGATTTGCTTTCAAAGCTGGGTTCACACTGTGCGATTTTTGTCTGTTTTACAAAAGCTTGAAGGCTGAATCAGCTGATTTTAAACCCTGAACAACCACAGATGATTGATTCTGGCTCATTGGCCAGATTTTTTCTGAGCAGACTCTGTGGGGACTGGCTATCGATGCACAAAATACACAAATTTATAATATTATTAATCATGTTTGCAAAGCCTCACATCTTGCAAGTTTGATATAAAGAAGTTAGTGTCCAAGTAAGAATATAATATTTCCAATTAATCAAACATTTATTACTGCTTTAGGGATTTATGCACAGCATTTGCTATTAATTAGTATAAGTGAGGCCTTTTATAAATGGTGATAAGTGGTAAGCTAATTCTTACACTTTTGAAAGTAACTATAAATACTGTCACTTTTATTTATATTATTTTTTTATGTTGTTACACATGGGTGGCATTTACCCTTTTTTGTTTTGATGAAACTTAAATATATTTCCCTTATTTTTATTTTTAAATGAAAGTTTTGTGTGATTTTGCCTGTGTCACTGTGCAGGAATTGTAAACAGGGAAAAAGATGAGAATGGCATTTTATCTTCACTTAATTGTAATTCAAATAATAATCAGTATATCATAAACAGGAAGGTTGAAATTCTGCATCATATTGTGTGCTGTTTATTACTGATTCAGTTTTGTGCTGTTCAGCTATCAGAGTGATAGTGTGACATGTGTTGCTATCAAGGCTTTAGAATCTCAAGCCTGCACCATGTGAGCCAAGCTGAAGCTCAACACTATAGTTAGGTCACAATCAACCCAAATCAATCTAGTGCCAAATGAAAGAGCTTATAAAATTTTTTACAAGGAAGGATGGTCTACTCTGGTGCCAGAGAGCTGAAGTGCATTTAAATACGATGGTGGTAATGCTTCAGAGGAAAGAACCCTTTTTATATTTTCGAGTTTCAGCAACTTGAAACTATGCATGGTTGGCAAAGAAACAAAATAGCAAAATTTCCTTTTGTTTTTTTGGACTGTTTATGTTGTGGTCAAAAATGCAACTTTTAATTTGAAGCATTTGGAAGGTTTGTGTTTTAATTGTTTTCAGTAGATCATGATTTGAACCAATAGGGACTAATAGTAAAAAACACTTTTAAAAATGCCTTTCAAGGCAGGTATCCAGCTGTTTCAGTATTTTATTTAGTATTTTTTGCTGTCTAGAGGTTTCCTTACCCAAAAACTGCAGTTCTTTTCTCTTTTAAGAGATTATGTGACTAGAGTTTAAAAATTTCCATTGGAGTTACTAAGATTAAGGCTAGATTTATTTTGAAATCAATATTTAACCTTAAATGTTTCAAAAATAGGCCTGCTTTATAATATGTATATTATTTTTTTATATACTTTATTTTATTATTTTCGTAGCCATTTGTTTCTGACGACCATCCTATTCTTGCTTGCTTTTACTCTTGAGATGTCAGCTCATGTCAAACTCTTCTGTTTTAAACCCCCGGTTTCCTCTTTCAATGACACATCGCATTTCCATATCTGTGCTTTTCCCCTCTCTATCACATTCATCCGTCTTTTTGCCCCCCCTTACAAAATTGCTCCAACTTAACTCCTCTGCTCAAGGCTGTCTAGGCTCTCCACCTCCCTCCTGTCTTTGCCCCTCTATAGTTGACTCCCTTACTCCTCTTATCTCTTTCACCTTTACCTGCTGTCAGCACTTCACAGTCCCACCTATCCTCCTCCTGCACTTATCTCTCTCCTCTTTCCCGCTTTCATCTGCCTGAGTCTCCCCCATCTTATTCATGAATGCACTAATTCCCTGTGTAGCCATCAGGAATGGCTTTTTCCATCTTGATCATTTGTACTCAGGGTGGGGAGGGGTACATGTTTGTAGGGCAAAAGCTCCTCATCCTTTATTATCACCATGTCCTATGAATATTGCATTACAGGTTTTAGAATAATCAATACAGTCAGTATCTCCTACCTTGTCCCATGTGATGAAATAACTTGTAATTAGCATTTAGAAATGTAGATAGCTGGTTCACCACCAGATATGTGCCAGACACTTGAAATTTTACATTTTGGGTCGCTCCAACGTTATAGACGTCACAGTGATGAAGAATAAATAAGCCGAAAACAAAACATTTAGTTGAAATATTTGTCAGTGTATTGCTTTTGGTATATTTGAAATAATTAAACAAAAACAAAAAAATATATGATTTTAGATTAAAGCTTTAATTTTTTTGTAGAGGAAGTTTACAAACCATTGGATAGACATTTTCTGCTGCGCTTGCACCTCAAGTCCACATGCAAACTGACAAAAAAGTTAATATAAAAATAAAAAAAACAGCTTTCAACCAGAGAGTTGTAAAAAGTCTGTTTCTAGTGGATCTGACTTGAGGTACAGAATTTCTTTAAAACAATGAAAGGCAACATATTTTGTGCAGGTCTACTATCCCTTTGTGACCTAAAATCCACAAAACAGAGTGTTTTTTACAGTTTTTCCTTTGTTTGGTGGGCTTTAGCCAGTATCTCACTTGATTGCAATTGTTGGAGACTATTTTGGGACACAAAATTGCGAGAAAATGGGCAAAACTTCAGCTGCAGTTTCACTGAATTCTGAGTGTTTGCAATCAAGAGACCAGCAAACCATGTGGCCATGTTTTTCGCAGCCAATTTTTGAAAATCACAGCCTATTGTTGTATGCATGGCTTGAAATACTGTATTGTAGGACTCTGCCCACACTGCACCTTGGCAGCCAGCCCCATGGTTATGATTTAATCTACAAAGTACACTTTTGAAATGAAATAGGCAGATTTGGCCCAATGTTTAAGCATTATTATTTGTTATTGGGATGGTTAGATTTGGACAATATGGGGTTGTAGTATGAATGTTTTCTGTCATAGGACAGCTTAAGTGTCAAAATAAAGCTCTAGGGCTTTAGACCCTGTTTATACGAGAACAATCTCTGCAAATGTTAATGTTTTTTCAATGTTTATTGAAGCAAATCAACAAGAAAAAAAGCCACTGTGGGTGTCTCCAATTTGTCTCAAACCCATTTGAATTTTACCTCAGGCATCTCCAACCCCTCTCCAGGGTGCTAGAGCTATATTTTGACCATTGCATGGGAGGTTTTTTTCTTAAAACAGACAAACAAACAAACAAAAACCAGAGGCAAATATCTAGGTGTAAAAACCACAATGATGATAAATAATACTTACTGAAGATTTGGTACAAATGTGTCTAACTGCAGTTCATGTGTACTCCAGCAGATTAAATCACAAATGTAGCGGTGGTTCCCAAGGTGGGTACAAAATGAGCTGAGGTCGGTATGTTGTGAGCAACAAAACAATGTGCAAGGCCAGGAATGCAATTTTGCAAATTATTCACATGAAAAAAAGCTCTGATTTTTAATATCTGGCCATTCAAAATGCAGCCACATGACTCACTGGTTGATTTGTCAAAGAAAATTTAGAGTTCAATTAGAATGCAACTTAAAATTCATGTCTTTTCTTGCAATTTTCCTCCAATTTTGAGGGACATTTCACCAACTAGTCTTCAAACAATCACAACTCAGTGAGATGCTACCTTTAGAGTTGCAAAAAAAAGATGAGATGCCTGTGATAATTCTACAATTATTTTCTAAGTGTAGAGTGTACTGTTATAGTATGGAGAAGTTATGAATCATTAACAGTTCATAAATTATAAACCTCAGGGCACCACCCTCAAATAAGGGAAAAATTATATATAAACTTAGGATTTATATGTTTATCAGTCTCAAAAAAGTTACCCTAAACACTGAGTTCTTCACGTCGGAGTAATATCATAATTATATCAAAACACACACACTCAACTGAATAAAGTTTTGTGCCATTTATGTGACATTTATTGAACAAACAATATAGCACAAGTTATGGCAGGTTGTGAAGAATATTGAATGTTTGAATTTGACACCAAAATATTGACTGAAATGTTGAATAAGAATATTAGTTGAACTAAAGAGTCTAATTAAATCAAAGAAGGTAAAACTTGGAGGCAAAAGGGGTTTAAAAAGTTAAAGGTAAAGTGAGGGCCGAAGTAACAAAAACTACTATGAATTTAGGAAAATTGTAGTGGAAAAATATAAAATCCTAGCCAAAGACATTTGTCGCCTTGTTTTCACCAGAAGTACACCAGCAGAATATTAGGAGATTGTTGTTCCTACATGTCTTTAACAGCTATCATAGTTGACTTTATCAGCTTCTGCATTTGGTACCAGTTAGGGTTTGTGGCCGGAGTTTGGTGAAAGGTGCCTGAAAGATGTCGTCTACAGAGCACTTTCAATCAGCGGGAGCTGAAAAGAACTTCCGGGCCAGCTTCCAGGCTGGTCCAACAGTCAGCTGTTTGGTTCTCATGGCAGCTGCTGGATGCTCAGGTGGATGTCCAAAGAAGTCTGAGGCTGGTGAGGCTTAGGTGAAGGAGTCTTCGGGTCTCAAGGAGACGACAAGACAAAGTTTATCTAAAGGTCTGACTAATGTCACTTCAACTTTTCCTAAGTTAAAGTCAGTTATGACTGCCTAAATAAAAAGAGAAAACTCTCTAGTGACGGAAACTTTGGCTTGACGGGAATAATATGATAAAAGACGGAAAAACACTAGAATCACAAACTAAGACGTATGAAGTACAAAAAAAAAACGGGAGACGAGAGCGAGCAAAAGAACACAAGAGGAAGAGGGACGAGCAGCCCTGAGCTTTAAACAAACCCGGCAGTATGCATTTCTATCCCTATAGTCCAGTCACAGCCATTGTTCTCAAAAGAAGGCAGGTGTTTTAGTGGGTATTTAACCAATAGAAATTACACATATTGGGAGGTTAACATTTAGGCTTTTAGACAAAGGAAGGGACATGGTTTGAACTTTTACACCTCTTTGCCTCAAAAATAGAAAAAAAAAAATCGAATTAAAAGAAGAAGCAGGCTTGATCAGTAATTTAACTTCTTAAATGGAGTTGAGTCTTTAGAAATAAATTAATCACAGTTAATAAGCACTGAAAGAAAGTAAATTACATGTTTTGTAAACTTGTGGTAACATTACTAAATTTTCTAATACTGGTTGGCTTTCACTTAAAGACATGTAATATGCTATTCTAAATCACAGGAAGATGATGTTCTCACATGAAATCTGATATGAAGATGAATGAAAAGCAACACAGAAAATATATATAAAAAAGCTGTTGAAGGTGAAAAGTGTGGATCTCATACGTTTCACAATAAGAAACTGTGGTAGTTCTTGTAACTGAAATTAAAGAGGTTAGGCACAATATCTCAGTTTAAAATGAAGATTGCAGGCAGAAAATTACTTTTAGCAGGTTGGAAAATGCACATTTAATCAGACAGTCCATAAAAAGGATAACAAGAACTTTGAATCCACAAAAGGGGACAATGTGGTACTTTCTTTCCAGTCCTAAAGAAATGTGGTAATTTCCTTTGATGCACTGGTGAGTCGCTGTATCGGAGTCAGGAAGTCTGCAGTTTTCCTTTTCAGGTGAGGGGTTGTGGTGTCAGTTTTTGAGAGCTAGTGGGAATGTAAATTTTAGTTAGAATCAACAAAAGTGATCAGTTTATGGTTGTCTTAAGGTTTAGAAAAAGGGGGGAGTTTGATCAATGACCATTCTTGGTCTGATAAGATCAAGAGAGAGACATCTGAGTTTCCTTCCAGATACCGGTAATTTAGTTTAGGTGAAACACTCCCTTTTGCATAGAGTTGTTACTGCAGAGGGTCTGAGAGTACAGACTTTGTGTATTGAAGTTAGGGGATTCGCAGAGATAGTCCAAAGTCTGATGTATGACCCTACACTGAGAAAACCTCTGTGACCCACACAAGGATAATGAAAATCCCCAAAAACATATTGAGACATTTTGGAGATTCCCTCATAAATGTTGTTTCCCAACAAGTTCCCAACAGTCCCGGCCCAGTGAGATACTGGTTTTAGTCTTTAACTTGTTGCTACTGAACATTGATAGTGTTCTGAAAATATTTATAATAGAAAGGAAATTTAAACCATTTAATATATATATATATATATATATATATATATATATATATATATATATATATATATATAAATCCCTTCTCACCCTCCGCGGGTGGTTTTTTTTTTTTGTTTCATCCTGAGCTTGGGTCCTCTACCAGAGGCCTGGGAGCTTGAGGGTTCTGCGCAGTATCTTGGCTGTGCCTAGAACTGCACATTTCTGGACTGAGATGTCTGATGTTGTTCCTGGGATCTGNTTGTAGCCACTGCTCCAGTTTGGGGGTGACTGCCCCTAGGGCCCC
>NC_051436.1:18578717-18583165 GCF_001649575.2 Kryptolebias marmoratus
CGGCTTGTGTACAGTCTCAGGATGCTGGATTTGGGGTGGAACTCTCCATGCATGGTTAGTAGCTTCCGAGTCTTAACATCTGTGGTGCTGAAGCTACTAACCATGCATGGAGAGTTCCACCCCAAATCATCAGACATCTCAGTCCAGAAATGTGCAGTTCTAGGCACGGCCAAGATACTGCGCAGAACCCTCAAGCTCCCAGGCCTCTGGTAGAGGACCCGAGCTCAGAGGATGAAACAAAGACCACCCGCGGAGGGTGAGAAGGGAATTTTTTTTTTTTATATATAAGGTCACCAAAAAGAACTGGCTCAGCTCTTTTTGACCTGAGTCAAATGATCTGGATCCTGGAAAAGAACTATAATTTCCATTACTACCTCAAATAGGTCGAGATGTTGCACTTTTTCTTTTGCTCTGGGAAGATGCTAAATGAAAGTTTATGATTTCTCAGTGATTACCCTTTGCAACTTGACCCAGTAGCTCAGCAAAAAATGTCAGTAGCCAGAACAGTTCTTCTGGGTTTCCCTCTATTGTTGACAGTTCCTTTACCTCTTAAAGTCTTCTCACCCTATTTGTCTATGTACTTTGTGCCATATTGCTTTCTGGTTGCTGGAAGCATAGACTGCTGCCTGGCTTTTGGCTAAATTGAGAGCAGAATGCCAATGCAGTGCTAGAGTGACTGCAGGAAACCTTTGTCCTTTTGAAATGGAAAGACAATGTAAAATCGAGTGGTAGCGAGGAGACAGGTAATGCGAAAAACCAAGGAGAAAATTAAGCAGAGAAGAATGGTGAGACAGAAAAAGAAGAACAAGAATTACACAAGCACCATCATTTGCTTAGTGTTAATTTACTTTCAGACTTCTATTGGTTTGAGATCTGTAAATTGGATTATTATAGCTGATTGCCAGTCCAGGATAGTATTTCTTCTGTTATCCATTTTGTATTTTGAAAGGTAAAATCTGAAAGTGTAAATGTCACTTGCACTTTTACTCTGTTTGAAAAACCTTCAGGTCATCTTCATGTCTAGCAACAGTGTCCAACATAATATTTGAATAATACTTAACAAAATACCTGATCTGCTGTTAGGATATTAAATCAGTCTCAAGCGCCATAGCTTGAAACTGTAAAACCAGACACACAAACCTGTGTACTGTAACATTGACTGCATGAATGTGCCATTGACCACTAACTACATATGTATATGTATATATGTATATGTATATGTATATGTATATATGCCTTTACAATATATGCCTTTACAATGATATAAAGCAGAAGCCAAGAATGAGATGGATGCCAATATATTTGCACACTTTACCAACTTGCATATATTTCCATAGTGATACAGATGTTATTAGGTTGAGAAAACAACAACAAACTAATCACTTAGTGACATGCAGAAGTGTAAAGGTTCAAAGATAGCTAATGTAGCATTCTTTCACACCGGTATGTTGTTTTTGAGAAAAAGTTGTTATAAACATAAAAAAGAAAAAACAAACAGACATGCAAAAATGGAAGTTTAAAGAGCTTACCATTAAGCATATTATGTTATCTACAAAAAAAGAAATGTTCTTAAGTTTCACATTTGATGTCCTTTAATGCAAAAATAATGTACTGCAGATGTTTCAAACTCTCTGTGATAACTGCCAGTACTGAATCAGGTTAAAAAAAGAAAAAAAAACTGGATATGACAATTGCATTTTTTTATTCCACTGAATCCAAAAAAGTAAAAAAAATAAAATAAAATATAAACAAAAACACAAAAAAACAGCAACAACAACTGGACCTCTATTTACTTGTAATTCAGGAAGCTTTATCAATTCAAAAAACAGAGTGGCATTTTGGCTGGAACTCCACACTTACCATGAATATCACCTAGTGAGCCTAATGTCTTTTGTCTATGAGACATTGAAACAAAAATCTAATTTAAATACTAATAAAATAAATAGCATTCAAATACTACATTAAATGCTCCCTGAGAAGCCGACAAACTACCTAGGACCCTGATGTGCTTTAAGAGTTCAAAAACTTTTTTTCTGCCCTGTTTTAAACATCCCATTATAATGCAGTTTGTAATGGTTATGGGTTTGGCTTTTTATCATTAAGCATTGTAATTAAAGCAAGTATGTGATTCTGTTGGCAATTGTTTTTTTTAACTGATGCTGGCCATTGTTTTGTTCTTGTGTTGACCTCTAAACAGCACTGCCCTGCAATAAGCTCCTGAGTCAAAGTAATTAGACAATATGAGAATAGGTAATAGAATATATACTATGATATTATATTCATTTCTCAGCAAACTGCTGGCTTCAAGGTAGCTATGACAGAGGATTAGCTCAGCAAATTGTAATTTCATTACTTAACACCCATAAGGCAAAGGCAGGCGATAATGTTTTTGCCTATGTCTGTCTGTTCCCAAGATGTCTCATAAACTACTAGATGAATTTATTGAAACTTGTGGAAAAGAATCAGTAAATGTACATCAACAGCTGATTAACATTAGGAGACAACATGATTCAAGATGGCCACCACAGCCAACTAAACTTAAATTTTAAACTTTCAGAAAAGAACTACTATATGTACCTGATTAACTTTTGGAGCCAACCCAATTTAAGATGGCCACCACAGCCAACGGACCTTTGAAAATACAAAAATGGCTCCAGACAGTTTTACTGATATTGAGGTAAACTTTGCTGTGGTAGTAGCTGAGAGTCACGTACAACTCAAATTCCAAGTGCTTCCTGATGGGTGAGGTTTTTGTTTAAAAATTTAGCATTAATTGTTTAAGTCAACTCTATTTATTTGTTAGCAAAATATATCCTGAACTATCAGATACATTTTCACAAAACATTCAGAAATTAATCATTAGATGTACTGCTACAACTGATTAACTTTTGGAGCCAACCCAATTCAAAATGGCTGCCACGATTACTCAAACTTAGCCAACAAAAATGGCTTTCAGTCAGTCAGTTTTACAGATGTTTAGCTAAAATTTGATGTGGTAGTAGGTGAGAGTCATTAACAACAGTTATTCTGAGCCAGAGGTCTCATGACCTTGTATGAGATTCCTCATAACGATATTGTCAAGGTTTGATCAAAACAGCTACAACTTCATCATTTGTCAGCTTGATATGTTAGGCTGAAATTCTGTCATGAAGGTGTTATTACTATTAGTGTTCTGATTTTATAAACTGATAAATTAAGCTTTAATTTTTTTTTATTTTATAATGAAGTTACCAGTTGACAAAGCCTGTCTTGCTGAAAACGTCCCTTTACCTTTGAGCAGCCCCAGTAGAAAGTGTGGTTTGTTTTTCAGTCTCTGTTTCTAGTAGAGTTATTGTTTGGTTAAAATAATAATAACAAAAAAAAAAAAAAGCTTTTGCCATTCTTTTTCCCTGTTGCACCAAACTCATACCAAACAGTGAACCTGAAATTGAGGTACATACCAACCCTCAGTTTATTTGCTCTGTTACACTCCTACTAAATATAATTTTGAAAAGCACAAACATGGGTTACAACAAGTCCCGAGATTACTTGGCTTGTACTTTGAATGTGTTGAAAGCAGTCTTCATCTTAAAGCAGAAGTCATGACCCGAGGCAAGCCTTTGGCTGCAGAGTCAAGGTGAGAAACAGATGTGTTTAGGGAATCAAATGTTGACTTGAACTACATGCCGTCCTTTTTATGGGCTGCTGGACAGATGCTGCATTTTCAGAGAAGATTGTGTAATTTCACTTATCAGCTGTTATGTGGCATTTTTGAGTTGATAGGGGTATAACACTTATGATAACACCAATAAACAGTAATAGATACTACAATACTTTTACTTTACCGTTACTTTTTTAGAAAAGTCTTGACTTGACCAATTTTAGTTACTTTCTAACTTGAAATTTTTTGTTACATTAACACCAACTGGATTTTATTTGTAAAATTGAAGGCCATTAATTTCATTAAAATCTGCTTAGTGGTTCATGAAATGTTTTGCTAAAAGACAAACAGGTTTGAACCCAACAGCTAAAGTTTTACGCAAAAGTCTGGCACAATGAGTAGCACTTGGAACATGCGTTGTAAATGCTTCTCAGCTCTAAACACACCAAATTTTAGCTCTAAATCCATAAAACTGACTGAATTATTTGCATTTTCTGTTTTCTAAAGTCAATTGGCTGTGGTGACAAACTTCAATTGGGTTGGCACCCGCCACTGGCCAAATGCAGGTAAATGTTTGAAGTGGTGTGTAAATTTAAACAACGCACCAGCCACCATGGCAGGTTTGCAATTTGAACCAGGGGTGGAAATTAAAAATTTTGTTCACCAGCCATAGTGGCTGGGGGACAAATTTTTTTACCAGCCACTCAAATATTTTACCAGCCACTATTTTTTGTTGTGACAAAAAGTTATTTCATATAATGATGATGATCGACGCGGGTGGAAGCAGTTGTGGTGCCCTACAAGCTGA